>NC_053391.1:471860702-472163683 GCF_905171765.1 Bufo bufo
AAATTTCTGTGAGCTGAAACAGCATAGGGCTGACAACTCTCTGCCTTCATATTTCATTGCAGTGTTGGTATATATAAGAACTTTCCGTACTCTGCTAAATGGTTCCAACACTTAATACAAGATTAGGTAACTGTATAACTCATAGTTTTTAGTGCAAGGACTTCTAAGTTAATGGGCTAAATGATATTAGGGCTCAGGCCTTCCTCATGTTTGTAGAGATACAGTATAAAGTAAATTAGAAGCTGTAATAGTGAAGGTCCCACATGCTGCTAACTCAAGGGACCATGACTGTAATATTTGAAATTATTTGAAATTCAGCTTGAATTTCTAACTATTTGTTGTATACATCTATTTTGTATGTTATGTTTAATTAAATCAACATGATCACTATAGTCAGAGTAAGCCAATCATTTATTGTTCTTCTTATACCCTTCATGCTATTTGGTAGTAGCTGACTGAGCACATGACCATAGCCATGTTGTCCTGGTTGGTGAGCATTTCCATATATTTAAAATAAACAATATTATACAAATCATAAGTTATTTAGTTGACAAGTTGTCAGTCATTATAAACACATTGGAGATGAGCAAATTTCTTTAAAAGTTCTTGTTTTTGGTCCCATATGTCCGAACCGACCTTGTGATTCAGATACGAACCAATTCTACCGAAATTGAAAGTACTTTGAATGACTGAATGAATGAGTGCAAAAGTCTCTCTCGCCTTTCCAAATTCTAATGAATCCAAAAATGTTTAAATTTGGGTTGAATCTTGATTATAAAGAATCAATCTCTTTGTTCATTTCTAATATATATATATAGCTATTCACACCAGATGGGCAAACATGATGTAGCGGTAAACTGGAACTATGTGGTATGACCCAACCCTGGATAATTAATGACATCTCACAGTCCTCCTTCAAAGCCTCATGCACACAACTATCACAGGTCCACACTGTATGAAAATAGGTCCATAATCATGGGCATAACTACCATAGTGGCAGACCATGCGACTGCTATGGGGCCCAAGGCAAGAGGGGGCCCAGTTGGGATCATCCCCTCTTCTACTTGGAGTGAAAACCTGGTCAGGACTCTACCCTCTAAAGGAACAACTTTTAGCAAATGAGGCAGTGGGAAAAAAATGGCACAAGGGTCACTGAAAGGGGTTTAGGTGGAAACCCTCTCGTCCTGTGTGGGGGGCCTGGTTTGATCTTACTATGGGGCCTTTACTTCTCTATGTACGACACTGTCCATAATGTTTCATAAACAGAAATCATGGCAAGTTCCTTAAAGCATTCTCATATTGTCCATGTCTATAATATCGAACCAAAGGGATTCTGCCTAGCGCTGGGATTAGGAACACAACTTAGTCATGTGCTTGAGGTTTCATATGTAAGTGCATGAAACATAGAAGTATAGATACGTAAATCATCTATATGATGCAGAAAGGAAAAAATTAAATATGAGAACAGATCCACTTTGTGTCAGCTGAACTTTAAACTTGTCAACTTAACTTTTTTGACATAGTTCACCAACTATTCTTTCTACTTGGCATGAAAACGAAGTACAATTTTTGTGTAATTATTGGAAAATACAGATTTATGTTTAACTAGTAATTATTTTGATCATGTCTGTTTAGATCAAGCAGTGAGGGAGCATGAACACAAAGACAAGATGATGAAGTCAGTGGGAAACGGAGCCCTGACAGATTGTTGACTCATTTCAGTGATGTCATATTGCTCTGAATGCGGGAGCTTAAAGACAGTTTGCTATTTGCGCTTTTGCTTATATGTCTAGAAAATTATTTAGCCAGACAGCTTGTTTGTTTTAAGTTCAGAACCATCTCTCAGTGAAGGCTGAAAAGGTCCCCTACCCTGGGTGCAGATGCTAATCGAGGATTAAACTTTGTACCATTTTGTCCACTGAAATAAAAAGATAATGGGAGACATAAGGATAAGTGTAATGAAGAGGAACAATGGAGAGTTTCTCAGGGGTTAATCCAGCTTCATCACTGTGCACAACAGAGTTAATCTGCCTAAAAGAGGCTTTAAACTATATTATAAGTGAAAACTTACTACTTTATTAAAGACACTATTTGTGCAGAAGATTGTAGAATTAGGAGCCAGTGGGGCAGAAGATGGAAGTCTCTTAAGTCCTTGTTTGCCTCTCATGAGGTCTTGTTTTGTTCACATAAATGTGTTCCACCCAATAAGAAAAAGAAAACTACTTACCCTTCATATTTAGGCAGGGAACAAAAGAACTTTATTAGCTGGTAGTTAACCTCTTTTCTTGTATGGTCAACTGTGTTAATAAATGTAAAGAGACAACAGAGAAGGTTAGACAAAGTACGTCAAGAGATCTTAAAAACGGAGCCACAGTAGCAAGCTAACATAATGAATGAGTGAAAAATATTTGGCCTAGACCATAATATCTAGTAGTATAATATAATACTACTAGAATTATGCTATTAATATTACTATTATTACAAGTACAGTCCTGATCAAAAGTTTAAGACCACTTGAAAAATGGCAAATAATCATATTTAGCATGGCTGGATCTTAACAAGGTCCCAAGTAGAGCTTCAACATGCAACAAGAAGAAATGGGAGTGAGCATTAAATTTAATGAAAACAACGAATAAACTGAAACAGGCTGTTTTTCAGCTGATCAAAAGTTTAGGACTACATGCCTTTAAAAGGCCAAATCTGTGCAAAGATGTGGATTCATTGTCATTTTCTGTCAGATAGTCACACGTTGTGATGGCAAAGGCAAAAAAAACTCTCCCTTTTTGAACGTGGTTGGGTTGTTGAACTGCATAAGCAGGGTCTCTCACAGCGCGCCATGGCTGCTGAGGTGGGACGTAGTAAGACAGTCATTTGGAATTTCTTGAAATTCTCAAATGATCCTGAGAGTTATGGAACAAAAAAGTCAAGTGAAAGACCCCAAAAAATTTCATCAGCACTGAGCCGGAGGATCCAATTGGCTGTCCGTCAAGACACTGGATGATCCTCGACCCAAATTTAGGCCCTTACTAGTGCTGACTGCAGCCCCATAACCATAAGACGGCATCTGAGACTGAAGGGCTTCAAAAACAAAGAACGTCTTCAAAGACCTCATCTCCTTGAACGCCACAGAACTGCTCGTTTGGACTTTGCAAGAGAGCACCAAACATGGGACATTCAAAGGTGAAAGAAAGTTTTATTCTCTGCTGAGAAAAAATTTAACCTTGATGGTCCTGATGGTTTCCAATGTTACTGGCATGACAAGCAGATCCCACCTGAGATGTTTCCTACGCGCCACAGTGGAGGGGGCGCCATAATGGTCTGGGGTGCTTTTTCCTTCAATGGAACAATTGAGCTTCAGGAAGTGCAGTGGCGTCAAACGGCCGCTGGCTATGTCCAGATGTTGCAGAGAGCATTCCTCATGACTGAGGACCCTCGGATGTGTGCTAACGACTGGGTTTTTCAACAGGACAATGCTACAGTACACAATGCCCGCAGGACAAGGGACTTCCAGGAGAATAGCATCACTCTTTTGGCCCATCCTGCGTGTTCCCCTGATGTAAATCCAATTGAGAACCTTTGGGGATGGATGGCAAGGGCAGTTTACAAAAATGGACGCCAGTTCCAGACAGTAGATGGCCTTCGTGCGGCCGTCTTCACCACTTGGAGAAATGTTCCCACTCACCTCATGGAGACGCTTGCATCATGTTTGGAAGTTGGATTTCTGTTTTGGGGGGGTTTATTTTTTTTTTGGAGGTGTGGTTCTAAACTTTTGATCAGCTGAAAAACAGCCTGTTTCAGTTTATTCGTTGTTTTCATTAAATTGAATGCTCAAAAAATGTTTTGTCTCACTCCCATTTCTTCTTGTTGCATGTTGAAGCTCTACTCGGAACCTTGTTAAGATCTAGCCATGCTAAATATGATATTTTGCCATTTTTCAAGTGGTCTTAAACTTTTGATCAGGACTGTACTAACATAGCTAGTATTACTATTTGTATTAATCCATTTCTTTATAATTAAATGTGCTATACTTTGTTCAATGCAACATTGCCAAATTATTTTAAACATTTTACATCCTATTGTTTTAAAATGTAACATTTACATTCTTACCTGGAGAGATAGATCTGCTAAACTTTCTCCCCCTAGAGCAGAAGCATGGATAGGCAGTCGTGGTGAATTGCTAGATTATCGAAAATTACATTTACTTTTCAGATATTACAATTGAAATTTGTAGTACACCAGAAGATTTGCTTCATGATTTTGACTGTAAATTGGTTGTGTACTAATATTAACATGTTGTTTCTTATAGGTAATTTAGTTCAATGGTACATATTATCAAAAAGAGCAAAGGCATCTTTTTAGTGATATCTGTTGTGGTCAGTCCCTGGTCAATTACTGGACCTAGTAGAGTTACATAGATATATTCTTTGCATCTTTCTGTAAATTAGTCCATATTTTGGGTATACAGGAAAGCAATTAAAGTAATTCATGAAACCTCTTTCCATCCTCAGCCCCCTAGAAGCCATAAACTTAGTAGGAGTCAAATAACAAAATAAAAGTTAGCTGTAATTAGATTATCTGATGCAATTGAAAATACCTTTGGGTGATATCAGAAAATTGTAATTAGGATGATAAGTATATCTAAACAGCCCAATTCTAAAGCTGCTCCTACACCTTCAATAGCTGTTGGCCAGACGCTTGGTCAACATTTCTTTTCCAACTTCCCGATACACGCTCACTTCAACTGAATATGTACTTGTTTTCAGTGGGGGGAGAGAGAATAAAAACCACGGCCAGATACTTCTGTCGGCAGTTTATATCCCTGGAAAACAAATGTATTGGGTGTAAAACTTCAAAGTACCTGATCCTTCTTTTCTCGGACAGCATCAATAGGCAAAGAGAGAAGATGCCCATTCATATTAGATTATATTTATAAGCAAACCCTGCTAAAAACAGCAGGTTTGGTCAACAATAGCCTAATGTGTATGGGGGACCTTTACACCAGTCATTGCATTAGACCCAAATATTGGAACACATATGGCCACATTTAATTAATTGCTAGTGTGGTTAACCTTAGCCATACACGTAAAAAATCTAGCATCTGCATGGCTATGTACAAAGTTGCTAGCTATTTGGAGAACACATTGATGAAGGCCATTGTGTGTTTTTCTTCTGCTGAACACATCCGTTCAGTGGTATACTGTCCATGGAGGCAGACAAAACAGTTGCTATAGGGTCAGTGGAGCTGGCTAGGACAATGTAAAGAGTCCCTGCACTTCTATAAAGAGTCATGGTTAAGAGTTACTTTTCTTTTCTAAGAAAAATAAAGGAAGTGCTTGATTTGGTACTTAACTGAAAGGAAAAGTTCCATCTCAGTGCCTGCTTTTTTCGTCCTTCATGCAGGAGGTTTTTGCTACAAAGGCCCCCGAACTGAGCCTCCAATGCAGATTTGAACATGTCAGTAGAATGCTGAAGGCCCATCCTTAGCTCTATGCAGGGGGGGGATTCAGAATTTTGCTATGGGGCCCAATGATTTCTGTGTACGTTCCTGCATACCATCCTTATTCTTGTTTTTTGGATCAAGTTTTATTATCAGTACTGGAAATTACCTTACTCATTTCACTGTGTTTCAACATATATTTTTCTTATATCTAGTAAACACTTTCTAAATCGTAGATTGTAAAGTAGATCTTGTTAAATGGTCACTGCCATTTCAAAAAACGCTACCCAAATCAACAGTACAGATCAATATAACACATTTTTGCCACATAACTTATCAAAGAAAATTCTTCTTTATCTTCCCTCCGCCTATTAAACAAAAGGTAGATTTACACAGGCTGACTGAGGAGCGGATTGTCGGGTGGGAAGCGTTTCTTCCCGACAGTCAGCTGCTCGCTCAGTCAAGGAGACCGCTGTACTTACAAGCAGCAATCTCCTTCACTGTATGAGAATGAGGGATCATGGTTTCTGAGCAGCACGATCTGCTGCCCAAAAGCTATGATTGGTGGTGCCTGCATGAACAACAGGATCACCCAATTTTTGCAGATAACACTAAACTGTGTAAAGTAATTAACACAGAAGATGACAGTATACTACTACAATATGGAACAGAAGACCGGCACTTCACAGGTGGAATCTTCAAACTTTTATTTCAGCATAGGAGGAAATAGCGCAGAAGCGACACGTGTTTCGACTCAGGTGTGAGCCTTTGTCAAGCATAGTGAACCATTGCATGAAACACATTTAAATAGGCCGCCTACATGGGCGTCGACCGTGATGAAGTCACATCACCATAGGAACGGAGATACAAATCATAAGGTGCAACAATTCTCTACATTGTTGCAACAAAATTGCTATCACAAGTGAAGAAACCTTTTACTGGAAATTTCTTACCAGTGTGTGGATGAAAAAAGGATTCGCCCTTAATTACCGCAGAACAGTGAACACACTGTAGACAGGGGAAAGTGCCTCTTTTTGGTGTGGAAAGAAAAAGTTGACGGGGCATGCTAGTAGTACCACCTATGTCCGCTTTTACAATAGTCTCTCTAGTGCTCACAATGTCTCACAATTAAGGTTTCAAATAATTAAGCAGGTACTGCCACCGCGCAGAGGTGGCAACAGGTTGCTATTACTGAAAAAACGTGAAAGTTTTTGGATTCACACCCTGCAGACCATTGAACCGAAAGGTTTAAATCGAGAATATGATTTGAGTGCATTCCTGCAAGATCCAAAGGAAATTCTACTGTAATTACATTTTTAATGTACTATATGTATTCTTTATTCATTCAGTCACAGAGAAAATGAAAATAATGAAGCATCTGAAAAAAGAAAAAAGAGCAGCAAGATTTAATATGTCGATATTTTGAGATAGCCAGTGGGTTATTTAGTTCTCAAATAGATGATTATTATTATCATTACATTGAATATGTTTATTGTAATTTCTAGATTTATTGTATCCCATGTCTACTATTGATTTCTCTTTTCTGTAATACTCTTAAAGATGTAATTGTATCACATACAGCATAGTACCTTGTTGCAACAATGTAGAGAATTGTTGCACCTTATGATTTGTATCTCCGTTCCTATGGTGATGTGACTTCATCACGTTCGACGCCCATGTAGGCGGCCTATTTAAATGTGTTTCATGCAATGGTTCACTATGCTTGACAAAGGCTCACAACTGAGCCGAAACACGTGTCGCTTCTGCGCTATTTCCTCCTATGCTGAAATAAAAGTTTGAAGATTCCACCTGTGAAGTGCCGGTCTTCTGTTCCATATTGTAAGTGGGCTTTTCATACCCTGGACGCGTGCACCACGACTCTGCCAGAGGAGTGCCGACTGCTTTCCCCCTTTTAGTATACTACTACAGAGGGATCTGGATAGATTGGAGGCTTGGGCATATAAGTGGCAGATGAGGTTTAACACTGATAAATGTAAAGTTATGCACATGGGAAGGAATAATGCAAGTCACCCGTACATACTAAATGGTAAAACACTTGGTAACACTGACATGGAAAAGGATCTAGGAATTTTAATAAACAGCAAACTAAGCTGCAAAAAACAGTGTCAGGCAGCTGCTGCCAAGGCCAATAAGATAATGGGTTGCATCAAAATGGGCATAGATGCCCGTGATAAGAACATAGTCCTACCACTTTATAAATCGCTAGTCAGACTACACATGGAGTACTGTGTACAGTTCTGGGCTCCTGTAAACAAGTAAGACATAGCAGAGCTGGAGAGGGTCCAGAGGAGGGTAACTATAGTAATAACTGGAATGGGGCAACTACAGTACCCTGAAATATTATCAAAATTAGGGTTATTCACTTTAGAAAAAAGACGACTGAGGGGAGATTTAATTACTATGTATAAATATATCAGGGGTCAGTACAGAGATCTATCCCATCATCTATTTATCCCCAGGACTGTGACTGTGACGAGGGGACATCCTCTGCGTTTGGAGGAAAGAAGGTTTGTACACAAACATAAAAAAGGATTCTTTACGGTAAGAGCAGTGAGACTATGGAACTCTCTGCCTGAGGAGGTGGTGATGGTGAGTACAATAAAGGAATTCAAGAGGGGCCTGGATGCATTTCTGGAGCGTAATAATATTACAGGCTATAGCTACTAGAGAGGGGTCGTTGATCCAGGGAGTTATTCTGATTGCCTGATTGGAGTCGGGAAGAAATATTTTATTCCACTAAAGTGGGGGAAAATTGGCTTCTACCTTACAGTTTTTTTTGCCTTCCTCTGGATCAACTTGCAGGATGACAGGCCGAAATGGATGGACAAATGTCTTTTTTGGCCTTATGTACTATGTTACTATGTTACCCTATAAATGAGCGTTTCGCTCGTTCATTGGGTGATTGGCTGCACATTTATATGGCCAGATTGTCGGGCCATGTAAATGCACCTTAAAATTCTCTATTAATTTTGTTTTGAGAGACAAGATGGCTGTCAGCTCACCAAAGAATCAGATTAGATTTTTGATCATAGAATAGTATGAAGAGGGGAGGGATGAGGAGGACTGAGTTGTAGTGAGAAGAGACAAACATGCTGCCCACAGAAGTAAATAAAGAGGGGAAGATGAATGCTGCTAGATGGATAAAAAGGCATTTTCACTGATAAGATATATTACACTTTATTTAATTTTATTTGTGTGTATTTCTGATTTACACAAATTTGTTGAAATTGGAATGACCACTTAAATAATCCAGGATCATGCTCCTGTAATTTGCCCACTGGCTCCTGGTATAGCCCATATGGTCCAGGTAGGTGAGTGTTAGGTCCCCGAGCTACTTGAGAAACCTTGGCGCGGTGCTCGGGCTCAGACATGTCCTACACCGTAGGATATGTTGGCTAATCTCTCAATTTTAAAATCAGTTTGAGGGTTTAGTAAGACCACAGAGTGCACCTGTCTTTGTTATTATTTTGCTATATTGTTATATTGATTATCACATCCACATAATTGCTATCTTGTGTAGGATGTCTATTGTGGTACTTGTGGTTCGCTGCGGTCATCCTTCACCGTATGCATTTTTGCTGGGGATCGTCATTAGCAACGGGCCACAAGTGCAGGATCTGCTCCCCTATATATATGCACAGCTGCATGTGGGTTTGAGCACGTCCTGCTTGTTTAATACCACGCCATTCTTTTCCGTTTGTACACATTTAATGAGAAGATGTTGCAAAGAAAGTTGCAAATGGTGATGTGCTAAAACTTGTAGTGTTTCTTGTAACTCACCAAATTTGAAAAGCAGCACAAATTTACACAGACCTAGTAAAAATCTACACTTTCTCATAGCTGTCATATATATGATTTTCTGTCATATAGTTTAGAATGTTTCAAATGTATTTAGGCTTGCTCCTATAGGCACAAATCACTTCAAGTCAGCCAAACCCACTGGGAACAGCAGCCTATCTTATTTATATGGGGATGTGCAGATTTTTCCACAACCAGCTGATTTTGGTAGATAGAGGACCTTTCACCGATCCTGACATTGTGAACTAAGTATCATGACATATACAGCGGCGCCCAGGGATCTCACTGCATTTACTATTATCCCTGGGCGCCGCTCCGTTCTCCCATTATGTCCTCCGGTATGTTCGAGGACTTGGTTATAGTAAGCAGAGTCTGCCCTTGTTCTGCTGGGCATCTCCTTTTCCTAGGCTGTAGGGCTGGCCAATCGCATCGCAGAGCTCACAGCCTGGGAGAAAAAAAACTCCCAGGCTGTGAGCTCTGCGCTGCGGTTGGCCAGCGCTACAGCCTAGGAAAAGGAGACACCCAGCAGAACAAGGGCAGACTCCGCCTACTTTAAATAAGTCCCCTAAGTCTCCGCCTACTATAACCAAGTCCCCAAACATACCGGAGGACATAACGGGAGAACGGAGCGGCGCCCAGGGATAATAGTAAGTGCAGTGAGATCCCTGGACGCCGCTGTATATGTCATGATACTTAGTTCACAATGTCAGGATCGGTGAAAGGTCCTCTATCTACCAAACTCAGCTGGTTGTGGAAAAATCTGCACATCCCCATATAAATAAGATAGGCTGCTGTTCCCAGTGGGTTTGGCTGACTTGGAGTGATTTGTGCCAAAGGAGTTCACAATGTCAGGATCGGTGAAAGGTCCTCTTTAAGTTTCAACAACCAATCCTTTTATTGTTAAGGAATCTTAAATTGTCTGTCACTTAACTTGCCTGTCCCCCTTGAGCACAACCAAACGAGTGTAAGGGCACCATTAAATTGGTAATTCAATCTTAGTAAATGTATTTAGTGTTTATTTCATTTTAAAATATAAATTTGTAATTGTGCAATTGCATATTGACATACTTAATGCAAGGTGTTTTGCCTAAAACATTTCATATAGATTTACTAGACTAGATTTATCTAGTGGGATTATCCCACCAATGTAAAACATTTTTCTTCACTCAGTTATTTGTTTATATGGAGGACTTTCTTCAATTTCTGTTGGTGGGCAGGCGCTCACAGGAAGCAATCAGGGAGCACTGCAATTAGCCCTTGTTCCCCCCTTCTTCCCCTGCATACAAAATAGTCCCTCGCATAAAGCCCCAGAGATATATATTGTAATTAATGACCCCACAATTTCCTTCTCCACTGTCTAGAGAGATAGTGATGAGCGGGAGGTGCCATATTCGATTTCGTGATATTTCACGAATATTCGATTGAATATTCGTCTTATATTCGTCGAAATCGAAAATTCGTCATTATGCTATTTATCGCGAATAATATGCGATTTAATTAATCGCGTATTGCGATTTTGCGTATTTTACGAATATTCGCCATATTGCTATATATTCTTGTTTTAGAATATGACGAATATGACGAATATTCTAAAAAACTAAGTTATAGCAATATAGCGAATATTCATAAAATACACATATAGACTGCAATTTCACTAATGAAGTGCTATAATCTTTTTTTTACAGTCAAATTTTTTTGTCTCTTTCTGAATCAGAAAGAGACAAAAAAAAATTAGACTAAAAAAAATAAAAGATTATAGCACTACATTAGAGAAACTTCAGTCTATATGTGTAATTTACGAATATTCGCTATGTTGCTAAATATTCTTGTCTTACAATATGATGAATATTCAAAAAAAACTAATATAAAGCACTATATCACATATATTCGATTTTTTAGAATATTCTTTTTTTTCCCCCCAATTAGTACAGTTATTGCCCTTCGGCATACTCCTGCCCGACAAGCGTCCCCGTCACCATGGGAACGCCTGGTGGTTAGAATATACTATCAGATCTGAGTTTTCACGATCTAACTCAGATCCGATGGTATATTCTAACCCAGGCGATCCCATGGTGATCCCATGGCCCTGTGTGCCCTCCCCCCACCTCCCCAGTATTAAAATAATTGGTGGCCAGTGCGCCCCGCCCTCCCCAGTATTAAAATAATTAGTGACCAGTGGGCCCTAACCACCCCTCCCCCCCCAGTATTAAAATCATTGGTGGCAGTGGCCACAGGGTCCCCTTCCCCACCTGGCAGTGGCCACAGGGTCCCCCTTACCCCCGTCATTGGTGGCAGCAGGCAGTTCCGATCGAGTTCCAGCGTAATGGCCGGGCTTTGATCGGTTACCATGGCAGCCAGGACGCTACTGAAGTCCTGGCTGCCATGGTTAGTTAATCACTCAGCAGCATTTACTTACCTGCGGGGCTCTCCTCCTTCTGAGAACTCACAGGTCTATGCGGCGCATTGATGAAAGCATATGCGGCGCATAGACCTGTGAGTTCTCAGAAGGAGGAGAGCCCCGCAGGTAACTAAATGCTGCTGAGTGAAACTGCCTACTGCCACCAATGACGGGGGGGGGAGGAAGGGGGACCATGTGGCCACTGCCAGGGGGGGAGCGGAACCCTGTGGCCACTGCCACCAATGATTTTAATACTGGGGAGGGGGGGTTAGGGCGCACTGGCCACTAATTATTTTAATACTGGGGAGGGGGGGTGCACTGGCCACCAATTATTTTAATACTGGGGAGGTGGGGGGAGGGCGCACAGGGCGCTGTGATCAGCACAATTAACCCGCACCTGAGGGGTTAATTGCGTGGATCACAGCGCCCTGGTGGTATATTATAACTTCAAGCATTCCCATCACCATGGGAACGCCTGGTGGTTAGAATATACCATCGGATCTGAGTTAGATCGTGAAAACTCAGATCCGATGGTATATTCTAAACACCAGGCGTTCCCATGGTGACAGGGACGCTTGTCGGGGAGGAGTATACTGAAGGGCAATAACTGTACTAATTGGGGGGAAAAAAAAGAATATTCTATAAAACTAATATATGTGATATAGTGCTATATATTTGTTTTTTAGAATATTCGTCATTTTTTACCATCTAAACTCTTGATTTCTCCCTTCGTCTTGCTTGTGGGCCAATGAATCATTGGCCCACAAGCATTTTGAGCAGGAGAAAACAACGAATATTCGATATAACAAATATATAGCACTATAGTTGCGATATTCGCGATTAATATTCGTTATGCGAATATTCGCGCTCAACACTAATAACTATATATTCCTGTGAATTTAGAAGTAGTGATGAATGAATGAAAGGTGTATGGGCCACTTCACCTGCTTCTCTATGAGATCACTAAGCTGGTACTGAGAGGGAGCATGGAAGCTTCTTAGTGTGCTAGTCCACCTCTGAATGAAGGAGAAGGTCTACTAAAAGGGAAAAAGGGAAAAACAGTAGGAAGCTCTACCGGAGAGAAAATGTACCATACACAAAAAACAAACAAAAAGAAAACACTATTTGTATTGCATTTATTTTGCAGTAATACTTCATTTGCAATTCCCTGTTCATTGCATAGTATTACTTTTTGTGGGACAATCCCTTTAAGATGTATGACAGTCCAGTTTAAAGAAAATCCTAAATATCTCTCCTTTCTTTGTTTTTCCAAACAGTCCAGAGTTCATATATACTGTACATTATTGACATTTTTGAATCACTGTAATCAAACAATCCACTTTCTTGAGTCATCCACATTCATGGCATGTGTTGATGTTCTTCTATTTTTAGGAATGGTTTTGATAAGTCTGTACATAACACATCAAAAAATCTCATTAAATACTCCTGCTCAGAAGAAAAGACGTGGAAGTGGTGGGGGTTAACATAATAAAAATGTATGTTTGTATGTGCAAGTAATGGAACATAAAAAGATTAGAAATCGAATTGAACAGAATAAATGGATACAAGGTTGTTGTTTTTCTTCATGTTCTTCATAAAGAATTATGTATTTTATCTGTATCAGTTAGGCCTCGAGAATCACAAAGGAAACACAAAAGTTCTTTGTGGTATTCAGCAAAGCATGAAATAAAATATTACAGACAGATCATTTTCACACAACACTAAACAGATTTAGTCTTTGTGTACAGATTAAAATGTGTTTCCACATTAGTCATGTGAGGGCTGTTTCCTACTCTCATACTAGGACAGCCATTATTTCCAGTAAGACTGTGCATAATTACAGGGTTCACTGGAAAACTCTTCCTGACATCACATACATGTAGAGATACTCGAACAGCTGATGTTCAAAGAACTGTGCAAGGATCTGTCTGACAAAATAATCATGGGTTTCTTAGACGATGTTGGCAGCATTGTAGTTATTGTTTTTGCTATGATACTGGCACAATTTAGAAACTTTATCTGTTTATCTGTGTGCATTGTGTGTTGGGGTCAAGCTCCTATACGGCAGTCACTGAGTTCCCAAGGAGTTGACCTAGCCACACGACTATTCCTGAGCTTCGAGTCCTTGTGAGAAAAGAACATAAAAAATGTTTGTCATTGACATGTTTTTGACTATGCTTTAAACTCACAACTGATAGACCTGTAGTTTTGAGTATGGGCAGCCAAAACACTGGTTCTTACCTACATAGTGAATGTTCATCAGATGAGAGTTAAAGACCCCTTTACACTGCTCAATTGAGCAGACGATTGTCAGTAAAGAAGCATTCCATCCTCACAATTGCCTGCTCATCAGTGCATTTACATGCAGTGATCTCCTCCACAGTATGGGGAGGAGCCATAGCTAATGCCGTTGCTCGCCCCTATATAGAATCATTGTTTGCCAAGAGCACAGGCTGTTTAGACGGCACGTACTGCTGCCGTCAAACGATGATTTAGGTGACTGCATGAGCGATCCTATTACCAGATGATTTAGCTCATTCACCGGGTAATCGGTGACCAGGGCCGTCTTTAATATTGATTGGACCCTGGGCAAAAATTTACTTGGGCCCCCTGGATCCCGCCTTCCCACACCTTAGCAGGCAATCACGCCCTCCACCACAACACACACATAAAAAATCCACACATCTGGTAGAGTACAGTGAATGACTGTAAATACTTCCAGTTCTGAAGACTCCAGCGGCTCAGGACCAGTGCTCTGGGCAGCTGGGCTCAGGCTGGAGGTGGGCACCGCTCTGCAGGAAGGAGACCAGGGCTCCCCAGCACCCCAGCACCCCACAGTATGCAGTATAGCACCCTATAGTATACAGCAACTAGGGATCGACCGATATAGATTTTTTAGGGCCGATACCGATAATTTGTGAACTTTCAGGCCGATAGCCGATAATTTATACCGATATTCTGTGAAATTTCATTTAAAAAAAAAAAAATCCTACACAAATCTGCTGAAAATGAATATTTTTATTGTTAATGTGTATTTTTTTTTTTGTAAATCTTTCTTTTTTATTTATACTTAATATTTTGGTGTTTTTTTTAACTAACTTTTAGCCCCCTTAGGGACTAGAACCCTTGTCCTATTCACCCTGATAGATCTCTATCAGGGTGAATAGGATCTCACACTGTCCCTGCTGCTCTGTGCTTTGTGCACACAGCAGCATGGAGCTTACCATGGCAGCCAGGGCTTCAGTAGCGTTCTGGCTGCCATGGTAACTGATCGGAGCCCCAGGCTTACACTGCTGGGGCTCCGATCGGAGGAGGAGGGGAGAGGGGACCCTGTGGCCACTGCCACCAATGATTTAAACTGGGGGGGCTTGGGTGGGGGGCGCACTGCGTCACCAATGTTTTTAATACCGGGGTGGGGGTGAGGGGCGCACTGCGCCAGCAATGTTTTTAACACGGGGGTGGGGGGGCGCACTGCGCCACCAATGATTAATACTGGGGGACTTGGGGGGGCACACTGCGCCACCAATGAACATAAATCTCTCATTTATTCATATACAGGAGGCGGGAGCTGGCTGCAGAATCACATAGCTGGCTCCTGACCTATATGAGCGGTAGCTGCGATCCGCGGCACCTGAGGGGTTAACTACCGCAGATCGCAGCTAACGCTCATAGAGGTCGGGAGCCGGCTATGTGATTCTGCAGCCAGCTCCCGCCTCCTGTTCAATTTGAATGAATGAGTAAGTTAACATCATTGGTGGCGCAGTGGCCAAAGCCCCTCCCCTCCTCTTCCCATCTGTCTCTTCATTGGCGGCAGCGGCAGCAGCATCACAGGGGGAGGGAGACACTGCTTCCTTCTCCCCTGTGCTGCTGAGGAAACACAGAGAGCGCTGAGAGCAGCGCGATCTGTGTTCCCCATACGTTATCGGAATATCGGCAAAATAGATGCCGATACCGATAACTGTCAAAATCCTGAATATCGTCCGATAATATCGGTAAAACCGATAATCGGTCGATCCCTAACAGCAACCCACAGTATGCAGTATAGCACCCTATAGTATACATCACCACACAGTATGCAGTATAGCACCCCACACTATACAGTACCCCACAGTATATAGTAGAGCAGTATAGCATAGCAGTCCACAGTATACAGCACCCCACAGTATTCAACACCTCACAGTATACAGTAGAGCAGTATAGCACCTCACCGTATACAGCACCCCAAACTATACACGATACAGCACCCCACACTATACAGCCCCCTACACTATAAAGTACAGCAGTATAGCACTCCACACTATACAGCACCCACAGTATACAGTATACAGCCCCCCACAGTATACAGTACAGCAGTATAGCACTCCACAATATACAGCACCCACAGTATACAGCCCCCCACACTATACAGCCCCCCACACTATACAGGCCCCCCACACTATACAGCCCCCCCCCCACAGTATACAGGCCCCACACAGTATACAGGCCCCCACACAGTATACAGCCCCCCCACAAAGTATTCAGTCCCCCCACACAGTATACAGCCCCCCACAGTATACAGGCCCCCACAGTATACAGGCTCCCCACAGTATACAGCCCCCCCACAGTATACAGCCCCCCCACAGTATACAGGCCCCCCACAGTATACAGGCCCCCCCACAGTATACAGCCCCCCCCCCACAGTATACAGGCCCCCCTCACAGTATACAGGCCCCCCCACAGTATACAGCCCCCCCCACAGTATACAGGCCCCCCAAAGTATACAGGCCCCCCAAAGTATACAGCCCCACACAGTATACAGCCCCCCACAGTATACAGCATCCCACAGTATACAGCACCCCACAGTATACAGTAGAGCAGTATAGCATCTCACCGTATACAGCACCCCAAACTATACACGATACAGCACCCCACACTATACAGCCCCCTACACTATAAAGTACAGCAGTATAGCACTCCACAGTATACAGCACCCACAGTATACAGTATACAGCCCCCCACAGTATACAGTACAGCAGTATAGAACTCCACAATATACAGCACCCACAGTATACAGTATACAGCCCCCCACACTATACAGCCCCCCACACAGTATACAGGCCCCCCACACTATACAGGCCCCCCCACAGTATACAGGCCCCCACAGTATACAGGCCCCCACACAGTATACAGGCCCCCACACAGTATACAGGCCCCCACACAGTATACAGCCCCCCCACACAGTATACAGCCCCCCCACACAGTATACAGCCCCCCACAGTATACAGGCTCCCCACAGTATACAGCCCCCCCACAGTATACAGGCCCCCCCACAGTATACAGGCCCCCCACAGTATACAGCACCCCACAGTATACAGCACCCCACTATACAGTAGTTTACAGTATATTAGCATAACAGCCCCTGTCACCTTTTTCTGATGTAACCTTCACAAAAAAAAGCTCCACAGTTAAGGCAAACTTCTCCTGCAACACTCCTGATAGGACCTTGATGACCTCATAGCCATGTGACCAGTAATATTGCTAGGTTACTAGTCACATGGTGATGATGTCATCTAAGGTCCTAGATCACAGCTGACAGCCTGAGACCCGGGGCAGTGGCTAGCAGGACTCAAGAGGCAGCTGCCTTGGGCCCCCCAGGAGAAATTGGGCCCGGGGCAGCTGCCACTTTTGCCCCTTGGTAAAAACGGCCCTGTCGATGACACCGTATGAATAGAGATGTCCCAAACTATTCGCCGGCGAACAGTTCCCAGCGAACATTGCTTGTTCGGGTTCGCCGCGGCGGGCGAACATATGCAATGTTCGGTCCGCCCCCTATACGTCATCATTGACCAAACTTTGACCCTGTACCTCACAGTCAGCAGACACATTCCAGCCAATCAGCATACCCTCCCCCCCAGACCCTCCCACCTTCTATCAAAAAGCAAGGACAGCATCCATTTTAGATTCATTCTGAAGCTGCAGTGTTAGTGAGAGCAGGGAGAGTGCTGCTGAATTAATAGGGAAATCGATAGCTAGGCCAGTTTTCTGTGTCCACTCCAGTCCTCAAAGACTCATCTGCTGTAAGGACAGCGTCCTGACAGCACCCCAAAAAGCCCTTTTTAGGGCTGGTACATCAGTCTGCTTTTTTTTATTTTTTGATATATATATATTGCAGTGCCTTCCCGTGTGTGAGAGGCCACAGGCCCACAGACTGTACTGTGTGCACACCACTCATATCGGGTGGCACAGTACCTTGCAGATAAAAAAGTCATTTAATTTTTTCTCTGTAATATAATTGCAGTTGCGTGCCAGTGTGTGTCATGAGTAAGGGCTAAGATTGTATTGTGCCCGAAACATGTAGACCTGCATTCCTGTACCTGGATTTTATTGAATATTGAATAAAGCCTTTGGATTACCACGAATACAAGCTGGACCAACCAATTTATTTTCTTCAGGCCCACTGACTGTACTGTGCCCACTGCCAGTGCCCACCACTCATATCGGGTGGCACAGTACCTTGCAGATAAAAAAAGTCATAAAATTTTTCTCGGTAATACAATTGCAGTTGCTTGCCAGTGAGTGTCAGGCCCACAGACTGTACTGTGCCCACTGCCCACCACTCATATCGGGTGGCACAGTACCTTGCAGATAAAAAAAAGTCATTTAATTTTTTCTCTGTAATATAATTGCAGTTGCCTGCTAGTGTGTGTAAGGCCCACTGACTGTACTGTGCCCACTGCCAGTGCCCACCACTCATATCGGGTGGCACAGTACCTTGCAGATAAAAAAGTCATACATTTTTTTCTCTGTAATATAATTGCAGTTGCCTGCCAGTGTGTGTCAGGCCCACTGACTGTACTGTGCCCACTGCCAGTGCCCACCACTCATATCGGGTGGCACAGTACCTTGCAGATAAAAAAAGTCAGTGCCCCAAATTGGAAGTAAGAGGACCGACCAACCATCTTTTTCCATCTCCCGGTTCCTAAAATCTATTCCATACACCGGCCCCTGATAGGGGATGTAACAGGGATTAAATTGATAGGAATAGTACTACTTAACACACCACTCATATAGGGTGGCACAGTACATTGCACGGCGCACGCGCAGTGCCCCAAATTGGAAGTAAGAGGACCGACCAACCATCTTTTTCCATCTCCCGGTTCCGAAAATCTATTCCATACACCGGCCCCTGATAGGGGATGTAACAGGGATTAAACTGATAGGAATAGTACTACTTAACATACCACTCATATAGGGTGGCACAGTACATTGCACGGCGCACGCACAGTGCCCCAAATTGGAAGTAAGAGGACCGACCAACCATCTTTTTCCATCTCCCGGTTCCGAAAATCTATTCCATACACCGGCCCCTGATAGGGGACGTAACAGGGATTAAACTGATAGGAATAGTACTACTTAACACACCACTCATATAGGGTGGCACAGTACATTGCACGGCGCATGCGCAGTGCCCCAAATTGGAAGTAAGAGGACCGACCAAGCATCTTTTTCCATCTCCCGGTTCATAAAATCTATTCCATACACCAGCCCCTGATAGGGGACAAAACAGAGATTAAACTGGTAAGAACAGATTTTTTTAATTAAAAAAAAAAGAGGACAGCCTCTGCGGAGCTGGGTATTTTTTGGCCACGTTACTGAACGCTCATGCACAATGGCTGTAGGCTCATGCGTCCTTTTGCGGAGGTGACAAACCTGGTCAGTCAAACCCAAGGCAACATCATCAACCTCATCCCATATGCCTTTTTTCTGGAGCGTGCCCTGCGAAGAGTGCTGGATCAGGCCGTAGATGAGCATGAAGAGGAAGAGTTGTGGTCACCATCACCACCAGAAGCAGCCTTGTCGTCGTCAATTGCTGGACCTGCGGCAACGCAGAGAGAGAGGAGTCTGAAGAAGAGGAGTCAGAGGAGGAAGGTGGCTTTGAGGAGGTGGAAGACCAACCACAGCAGGCGTCCCAGGGGGCTTGTTGTCACCTTTCGGGGACCCTTGGTGTTGTACGTGGCTGAGTGGAGGAAGAGACCTTCAATGACGTCAGTGAGGACAAGGAACGGGACATGGTTAGCTTGGTATCCAACCTTGTGCAAATGGGGAGTTTGCGGTTGTGCAAATGGATTGTTTGCGGTTGTTTGCGGTGCGTTAAACGGGGAGTTTGGTCTGTCAGAATTTGGTCTGTCACTGTGAAGCGGGCGTAACCCTTACACTACCTGATCGATACAACATCATACCTGATCGTATACACACACTGGATGTTTTAAAGCACGTTATTCCAAACAATTTAGGAATGTTAGGTGATTTATGCCTTTTATGGATTAAAACCTGACTCTGCGTCAACTACGTAATTTTCCATGGGAGTTTTGCCATGGATCCCCCTCCGGCATGCCACAGTCCAGGAGTTAGTCCCCTTGAAACAACTTTTCCATCACTATTGTGGCCAGAAAGAGTCCCTGTGGGTTTTAAAATTTGCCTGCCTATTGAAGTCTATGGTGGTTAGCTCGGTTCGCCCGTTCGCGAACATTTGCGGAAATTCGCGTTCGCCGTTCGCGAACGGAAAATTTTATGTTTGCCACATCTCTACGTATGAACACTTGTTACTGATGATCTATCTGATGTTCAGATAGATAAGTTTTAAAGAGGTTTTCCAGTAAAATATGGACCATCTATTCCCAGCATAGGTCATCAATATCAGACCAGTGGAGGCCAACTCCCCGCACTGTCACAAATCAGCGGTTTGAAGAGGTTGTGGAGCTCTGGGAGAGCTGCGGCCTTTTACTAGGCCAGTGAAATCATGTTCATCAGTCACATGGCCTAGGCACAACTCAGCCCCCTTCAAGTGAATGGACCGGGTCTGCAATACCAAACACAACAATATAATGTACCATGCTGTGCTTAGTATGATATGACGAGGCTCATCTGAGCACTGTGTGCCTTTCAAACAGCTGATTTGTGGGGGTGCCAGGAGTTGAACTCCCAACAACCTGGTATTGATGATCCTGAGGTTACGTCATCAACATTGTACTCTCAGAAAACCCCTTTAAACAGTTTTATTTAGCTACTTATTCTGCAAACTCTTGCAGCTTATGTTTTCCAATGTATATTTCCACAATGAGCTGTCACGGATGTTCCCGCGACAGGTGTCAGGAGATCTGTGAGACTGGCAACACGTGGTTTGATCTGACATGTTTTCCGTTTGCATCAAATGACGTCTGTTTTGTTTCTGGTGCTTGCCACACCTTCTTTCACCAGGTGTGGCTATTATGGTCATTTTACCTTTTCTATTTATTGTTGTTTCTCCCACTATGCTATGCTGTTTATAGCTTCAGTTTGAGTTGTGGGTAGCTGGTGTGTGGATCTCGGTTGAGTTACTGGTCCTTCCTCTTTCCCTTTTGCATTTTGTTTGGGTTATTTTGTGTGTTGCATTTCCCTGTCATTTGTATATAGGCCTGAGGGAGACTTCTGTTCGTCATTCATTTTGGAGGAACAGGTTGTCTCAGTCCTGACATTAGTACCAGTGTCCTATAGGGTGATTTAGGACATTAGGTATTCCTGTGTATGAACTCACCTACCTCTGGGGTCTGTTCATACTGGTAGTTAGTCAGGACTTTGATTAGGGTGTTACTAGGAGGTGTCCATCTCCTTTCCCTAGTTTCCAGGCCATATTCCCTCACCTCTTTCCCTCCTATGTTCGGTGTGGTGTTTCCCTCCCACACCCGAACGTGACATGAGCATGCCCCAGTGATATTTTCATGTGGATTTCAGGGTATAATCTTTGCCAAAGTCCATGTGAAATCGTTCAATTTATGTGTCCCCTAATTGCAATGGGAAACCGTCTAGCCCTTTATATGGCCATAGATGGTTTCTGTGCAGATTTGACATGTCAGTTCTTAATGTGGTTTCCATTCAGAAAATACGAAAGGTTTCCTGTACATGGTTTATCCCTATTAAAGAGGGATAATCAACATGCAGACTCAGAACAGTTGTAGATGTTGATCTACAGCGAAAAGGGTCAGTCTCTGTTTTCTGCTCTGGGTTCCACGGCAATTACACGTCAGACTTTTCTGGCATGTTTTTCCATCGTGTGAACATACCCTTACGGAGGCTCCATAGAGTGGCTTGTGGAGTGATTATAGGTTTGAATTATGAACCCATAAGCACTCGTTATTCCACCGCACATGCTCTGTTCACACAGTACTGCTGGGTCAAAGAAGCCTAACTAAGATCTAAATTGGGGGATTACTTTTAGAAAGTTTACAAAATAAGTACACAAAATGCATTAGGAGAACACTGCCTAAGCTAAACAGCACAACTCTATCACAATCACAGAACATGTAAAATAAATTTTTGTGTTAAATTATTGCACCCAATTTAAGCCAAGTTTCAATTTCAGGCAGAATCACCCGTCAATGGAGCAACAAATTCATCTAACTTTCTGGCTCATCTAAGTTCATGTCGACCACCATCATTCTTTTGCTTAAGACACATATGTGAAAGCATCTGGACGTTCTAAAAGAAACCAGATAGTATAGATGATGAAATAATTGAGTTCTTCTCCACACAACATTTTTTACGGCTGATCAGTCTTTTCTGAAATATTACCATATGTTACACGGCCATTGAATCGCATACAAAGAAATAGATTTTTTAATAATTGTTTAAATGTTTAGAAGTGATTTATATGTTCACAGCTGAAATGAAATGAGCTATCCTGGGAATCATCCTGTATGGTTCATTGATTTAACATTATGAGCTAAACTGTCTGTGTACGCTGCACAAAAAAAAATAAAAAAGGTCATGGAGCTCCTCACCACACACAATTTAACACGATATTGCAGTATTTAATTCCTGAACCCATTACTAAATCATTCACATGGATTATTTATTTAGTGGCTGGTTTATTACGTTGCATGATTGTATTAATGTACTATGGCAAACACTGTGTAATCCCGTAACAAATGCAAAAAATCATAAATATCTGGGATTCCCTAAAACCAACAGTATCCACATCCCTGTAAAAGACTATGTGATATCTAAAAATAGTAGAAAGTCCATAATAGCTTAGCCCTTGAATGAATAATTAAGAATTAGGTAGTACAAGTTAACACGTAAATGCAAATTAAAGCTAAAAAAACAATATAGAGATTCCTGGACAAGTTGAAAGAGCCTAAAGAAACAAACCTCGCTCTATGGTTCCTCTGTGAACTTTTGTATTCCATTCATGTGTTTGAAAGGAGGAGATAGAAGAGGCCAAGCTGAGGTGATATGCCGCTTCATTAGTTAAAGCTAAGCCAACCTATTGGTGGTTTAATGGCCTAGAAGTTAACACGTATGACAGCTCTGATCCAAAGTTTAGTCAAGGACATCCTGCAGGGAGCACGGCCTAGAAGAGACTCCCTGCTGGCCCCACTTCTTTCAGGTTTCCTTTGGCTTCACCTTCCTTCTCATCTTTATTGCTATTACAAACCAAGAGCTCTTATTAAAACACAATACACCACTGCTAATAAAAGTGAGCAAACCTCATTAGAACGGGGTTACAATAAGACTATATCTAATTACATGGCCTCTTCCAGAGAAATTATTAATGCAGCTAGATAAGGAGAGTCATCGGATCTCTTTTCAGTGTTTTCATATGATCCAAGTACATAAATTCTGTCCTTCTTTATCTTTTTTTTCTTTTTTTGGATGATGAGTGAAAATTGTAATATGATCATATTAACTCCATTTCTAAATGATATGTGCAGGCATTGTAAGTGTTGGAAAAAACGCCGGCATTAATACACTATTTCCTAAGAAGAAATAGCCTCCAGCAAAGCACTAGTGTCCATCAGAATTAGGCCTGTTGCACACGAATGTGTGCACCCCGCGGCCGTTCGGCAGCCACAATGCACGAACACCCATCGTGGGGCAGCCGTAGCAGATCGCGGACCCATTCACTTTAATGGGTCTGCGATCCGGCTGTTCCGCAAAAAGGTAGGACATGTTCTATCTTTTTTCGGAACAGAAGTACGGGACAAAAACCCACGGAAGCATTCTGTAGTGCTTCCGTAGGGTTCCATTCTGTGCTTCCGTTCCGCACCATTTTGCATCTCCGGATTTGCGGACCCATTGAAGTGAATGGGTCCGTATTCGTAATGCGGAATGCGCACACGGAACGGTGCCCGTGTATTGCGGATCCGCAAATGTGGTCCGCAATACGGCCATGGAGCGCACACGTTCGTGTGCAATAAGCCTTACTCTCACTCTATCTGGCTACTTACCATTCCAGAATATCTTTAAATAGAAAGTTCTATCAAAATAATAAATGGTTAAAAAAAAACTAAAGGCGGTTTACATGTCCTGATGTAACAGTCAATTGTCGGCTGCTCGTTCAGTGAAGGAGAAAGCTGCATTTACATGCAGCGATCACCTCCACAGTATGAGGATAAGCGAGTATGTTCGTTCCCAATTATCTGCCTAAATAGCAGGCCATGTAAATCCACCTTAACTCATGTATTTAACCTACTTTATAATCTAAATCATTAAATCTAAATATAATTACTGTTTCTTCAATTATGAAAAAAAAGTTTTTATGTCCTTATTTGGATTTTTTTTTAATACAGAAAAACAATTAAAAACAAGTTTTATGGCAATTAAACCTGCATTATATGCCACTCAGGGTGTGCAGAAAGCTGGGTAATACACTGTAATAGCTTCCATGACTGGCTGTCCAGTCATGGCAAAGTAATATGTAGGCAACCCTTGACGATTGCAAGAATTCTGACCATTTAAAGATTCTTGTTATTGTTGCTGGAGACATTATAGAAGACATTGAGGTTCTGTCCTAGCTACTGTTGAGCGAATCAAAGTATCCAAAGTGGACTTCGATCTGAATTTCAGGAAAAAGTTAATTCGCCATGAAGCTGAATTTCCTTGCGCTTTGTGGTAACGAATCTACTTTTCCTGAAAAGGCATAAAAATAAAAAAAACACATACTCACCTCACCCATTTGTTCGTAAAGAGGCCACTGCGGCAATCTTGATTGCAGAAACCGTATGAAATCTTGCACGGGGTGACGTGTGTGTCACCGAACCTGGCCAGCATGATGACGTCCTCATGTCACCGCATCAGGTTTCATGAGGTGTCTTCAATCGTGATCGCCTCTCCATGATCAAATGGATAAGGTGAGTATTTTTTTTTTTCATTGGATTAGCCCCTGAAAGTGATGAATGCGGCATCTAAGGGGTACAATGACGAGGGGCAGCACAATCGCTGTTCCTCCTCATTGTGCCCGCTACATACAAAGGAATGCTCTTCGTGACGAAGTAATTCTTCACAAAGTGAATTTCTTTGTGAAATTCGGCGAAGCAGCCAAGTCAAATTTTCGCTCATTTCTA
Organism: Bufo bufo; assembly: GCF_905171765.1. NCBI lineage: Eukaryota > Metazoa > Chordata > Amphibia > Anura > Bufonidae > Bufo > Bufo bufo. The sequence continues at coordinate 471,885,718 of NC_053391.1, forward strand.
GTACCAGCTTTACACTGCGTGCAGAATTATTAGGCAAATGAGTATTTTGACCACATCATCCTCTTTATGCATGTTGTCTTACTCCAAGCTGTATAGGCTCGAAAGCCTACTACCAATTAAGCATATTAGGTGATGTGCATCTCTGTAATGAGAAGGGGTGTGGTCTAATGACATCAACACCCTATAATAGGTGTGCATAATTATTAGGCAACTTCCTTTCCTTTGGCAAAATGGGTCAAAAGAAGGACTTGACAGGCTCAGAAAAGTCAAAAATAGTGAGATATCTTACAGAGGGATGCAGCACTCTTAAAATTGCAAAGCTTCTGAAGCGTGATCATCGAACAATCAAGCGTTTCATTCAAAATAGACAACAGGGTCGCAAGAAGCGTGTGGAAAAACCAAGGCGCAAAATAACTGCCCATGAACTGAGAAAAGTCAAGCGTGCAGCTGCCAAGATGCCACTTGCCACCAGTTTGGCCATATTTCAGAGCTGCAACATCACTGGAGTGCCCAAAAGCACAAGGTGTGCAATACTCAGAGACATGGCCAAGGTAAGAAAGGCTGAAAGACAACCACCACTGAACAAGACACACAAGCTGAAACGTCAAGACTGGACCAAGAAATATCTCAAGACTGATTTTTCTAAGGTTTTATGGACTGATGAAATGAGAGTGAGTCTTGATGGGCCAGATGGATGGGCCCGTGGCTGGATTGGTAAAGGGCAGAGAGCTCCACTCCGACGCCAGCAAGTTGGAGGTGGAGTACTGGTTTGGGCTGGTATCATCAAAGATGAGCTTGTGGGGCCTTTTCGGGTTGAGGATGGAGTCAAGCTCAACTCCCAGTCCTACTGCCAGTTTCTGGAAGACACCTTCTTCAAGCAGTGGTACAGGAAGAAGTCTGCATCCTTCAAGAAAAACATGATTTTCATGCAGGACAATGTTCCATCACACGCGTCCAAGTACTCCACAGCGTGGCTGGCAAGAAAGGGTATAAAAGAAGAAAATCTAATGACATGGCCTCCTTGTTCACCTGATCTGAACCCCATTGAGAACCTGTGGTCCATCATCAAATGTGAGATTTACAAGGAGGGAAAACAGTACACCTCTCTGAACAGTGTCTGGGAGGCTGTGGTTGCTGCTGCACGCAATGTTGATGGTGAACAGATCAAAACACTGACAGAATCCATGGATGGCAGGCTTTTGAGTGTCCTTGCAAAGAAAGGTGGCTATATTGGTCACTGATTTGTTTTTGTTTTGTTTTTGAATGTCAGAAATGTATATTTGTGAATGTTGAGATGTTATATTGGTTTCACTGGTAAAAATAAATAATTGAAATGGGTATATATTTGTTTTTTGTTAAGTTGCCTAATAATTATGCACAGTAATAGTCACCTGCACACACAGATATCCCCCTAAAATAGCTAAAACTAAAAACGAACTAAAAACTACTTCCAAAAATATTCAGCTTTGATATTAATGAGTTTTTTTGGGTTCATTGAGAACATGGTTGTTGTTCAATAATAAAATTAATCCTCAAAAATACAACTTGCCTAATATCCCTGTAAAGGGTCACTGAGTTTTCCAAAAACTTTTGATATGTCATAGAAACATAATTTGATTGGCAGGGTCTGTATTCTGAGATTATCTATCTATCAATTATCTATCAATCAATTATCTATCAATTATCTATCTATCGATCTACTTAATATCTATCTCATATCTTTCTATCTTATATCTATCTATCTATCTATCTCATATCTATCTATCTATCTATCTATCTATCTATCTATCTCATATCTATCTATCTATCTATCTATCTATTTATCTATCTAACTAACATGTATCTATTATGTATCTATCTATTATGTATCTATCTATCTATCTATCTCATACGTATCTATCTATCTATCTCATATGTATCTATCTATCTATCTATCTATCTTATATCTATTTATCTATCTATGTGGAAAATCTACCCATTTACAGACAACAGTACATGGAAACCCAGAAAATTAGACTGTATATGTATATTAATACTTGAGAAATACTGTCTGTCTATTTTATATAAATCAATTTCCAGGTCACAAATGTGGTAAATGTAATATCCGCAACTCTTCATTCACAGAAAGTGTTACTGCTAGTTAAAGATTTGGCGCTACCTCTTTATAAGTGCCATAAGGAAAGTTATGTAGGTGACTTATCCACTAACTTCCTCGCTCGTAAATAATCCCTCTAAATTTAACATCACATTATTTATTCTGAATTTTAGTACTCGTGTCCGCCCCACGCAGGAATTTCAGGAAATTATATATTCTAATTGAGTATAAACTAAATATACTTGGAAATACTTGGGGCTTTATACAGGAATGTTTATATTTGAATTGGAGATAATTTCTTATTAAATTTGAGAGCAGAGACATGCCACAGCTAATTTGTATGTGACGCAATTGTTACTTAAATGAAATTTCAAAGCAAGTCATTTGGTTAGTTTGGATGGTAGCCATGTACACATGTCTAAGCGCTGATCTGCTGTAATGTCACTTCGGGTTCTATGCTTCATGCCTCAGAAGCAAGTTGTGACTAATGGAGGATGGGCATATGACTTTACCACAGCCACTGCAATTAAATTGAAGGGTTCCTAAAACTAAAATAAGGCTCAATCTCATATAAGTGGATGATAAAAATACATGTAAAATTAGGAAGATGCTGACATCTCTATGAATTATAAAGAGTATATGCCATGAAAAAGATGCATCTCTATCTCTTTGGAACAATTATCTGAAATATAGTTTTTGGGTTTTTTCTCTTGGATTTACTTACATCATGATTCTGCTGAATTCCAGAATTGATTTTCCTAACCAAAAATGGCAAATCATGAATATTAATTAGGGTATCTGTCCCTGCCCAGTTCTGTTAAATGGGTTCTTTATGATTTTATATTGATGACCTATCCTCAGGAAAGGTCCTCGATATAAGATCAGTGGGGATCCAACTACCAGCACCCTTGCCAACCAGCAGGAAGCTGCGGTGCTCACAAGAGCGCCAATAAGGGCTGCAGGCCTACCAAGCACAGCGCCATCCATTTGATAGCTACTGTGCTTGGTACTGTGCTCAGCCCTATTCACTTTAAAGGGACTCAGTTACACCTAGACCATGTGACTGATGAACTCGACGTCACTGGCCTCTGGGATCTGTTCCATTTGTCAGGTACGGTGTATGGAGAGCTGGCTCCACCATGCCTTTCTCCGTTCACCTCTTTGAAAGTTCTAAAAACAGCTGAGTACAGTTGCTTGGCTGTCCTCGAACGTCCCATAGAAGTGAATGAAGAGAGCTGCACATGCGCGGCCGGCTCTCCATACAGTGCAACCAGCAAATGGGGCCCCATTCTCAAGATACATATGGGTCCCCGAGGTGGGACCAGCTTCTGTCAGACCTGTGGACATCCCATATAAGTCCAAGATGGGAATACCACTTTAAGGGTCCATTCACACGTCCGCAATTCTGTTCCGCATTTTTCGGAACGGGATTGTGGACCAATTCATTTCTATGGGGCAGCACGATGTGCTGCCCGGGTCCGCATTTGGAACGCATATTGCCGGTGTCCGCATTTGGAACGCATATTGCCGGTGTCCGTGTTTTGCGGATCTGTGGATCCGCAAAACACACACGGATGTGTGAATGGACTCTTAATGTTAGGTAAAAGAGATAGCAAGAAACCATGTGTTCAAAGGAAAAGGTATGTAGAGAAATTACTGTAAGGAGGGTAATGGTGCAGTGCCCATGCACTTTCAGTAGCTGTAGGCTATCTCTTCCAACTCTTCCATACACATGCACATTCAGTTCTGCCCAACCTGGATGTTTTTTCAGTGAGAATAGAGGAGAAACCCACTGACAGACAACTCTGGCAGCAGCTTATCTTCTGGGAAAATAAATAGATTGGGCGTTACAATTCAAAGCGCCAGCCTTTTTCTCCTCCAACATCATCTGCCATGGGAGAGTTTGTTGCTCCCCATACATATTAGACTGTCAAAAATGGCAAGTTCGGCAGACATTTGTACAATGGGTATGGGGACATAAAGGGCTTGTCTCATGTCATTTATCATGTAGAGAAAGCTAATTCAAGGCACTTACTAATGTATTGTGATTGTCTCTCTTATTGACTTGATTCATTTTTTCATCACATTATACACTGCTCATATCCAGGGGTTATGAATAGGGTTGGTCGAGCACCAAAGTGCTATGGTGCTCAGGTGCTCGAGTACAACACCTCGGGATGCTCGGGTGCTCTACAGAGCAACCAAGCTCAATGGAAGTCAATGGGAGAACCAGAGCATTAAACCAGGCACCCCCTGCTCTGAAGAGGGGAGAGTGTCTGGTTTACAGGAAAAGGTCAGAAATTGATGGAAACACCACAGAAATGGTTTGGGAACAGCATGGGGAGGATGTCTGGATGCATCTTAGACTCCCAGGTCGTTGCTGGGAACGATGTTGTCTGAGTAGTACGCCACTTTTACAGACTGACAATAATACCCACAAAACCAAAGATAAAATCAAATTTAGAGGAAAAAATGTTAGGGAACATTCTTTCCTGTATATTTACTTGTATATAAAGTGCAAGCGCTGCCAAAAATTACAAGGATGAGGCACTCCGATACAACCTGTATATCACATAAAGGAGGGCCTCATTCACATTGTGGTACAATTGTTCAGGTAGTGGGACTCTTACACTCATAAAGCCTATGCACTAAGTGAAAGGGCTGCCAAAAAATACAAGGAGCCGGCACTACAATACACCCTTTTTTACACATAAAGTAGGGCATCATACATACCCTCCAAAATTTATGATTGATGGTCTGCTGGTGACCCTCAAAAACATTATGGGCGAGGGCCTACTGGTGACCCTCAAAAACATTATGGGTAAGGGTCTGCTGGTGACCCTCTACAGTAAAACATTATGGATGAGGAGCTGCTGCTGAGCTGACCCTCTAAAACATTAGGAGCAAGGGCAGTCTAATAAGCATGTTGATATGATGGAGGAGGATGAGAAAAGGGAGATGGAACCATATACCCCTTTTAGTGGTAAAAGGGCTGCATGGAAATACAGTGTATTCAATACACCATAAAAGCCACATTTAGAGTGCCTTTATGTTCAGCCGCTTTCCTCTGCTGGAGTAGAGAAGTCAGGTGCAATCCGGGCCTTGTTCATTTTTATAAGAGTCAACTGGTCAGCATTTTCAGTTGACAGGCAGATGCGCTTATCAGTTATTATGCCCCCAGCAGCACTGAATACATGCTCTGACAAAATGCTGGCGGCGGGGCAGGAAAGTACCTCCAAGGCGGAGAGTGCCAGTTCGTGCTACGTGTGCCAGTTCCGGCCAGCCAATCACTGTAATGCCAGTAGCCAACATCGGGAGGGGAGGAGACTCGAGCATCCTGCTCGAGCACATGCGGTGTTCGGCCGCGTGCTCACGATGCTCGAGTAAAATTAGTGTTCGGCCGAGCATGCTAGTTATGACTACCCTGCAATCCAGCAGTCGAGGCCGTGCTTGCACACTACAGGGAGTGCAGAATTATTAGGCAAGTTGTATTTTTGAGGATTAATTTTATTATTGAACAACAACCATGTTCTCAATGAACCCAAAAAACTCATTAATATCAAAGCTGAATATTTTTGGAAGTAGTTTTTAGTTTGTTTTTAGTTTTAGCTATTTTAGGGGGATATCTGTGTGTGCAGCTGACTATTACTGTGCATAATTATTAGGCAACTTAACAAAAAACAAATATATACCCATTTAAATGATTTATTTTTACCAGTGAAACCAATATAACATCTCAACATTCACAAATATACATTTCTGACATTCAAAAACAAAACAAAAACAAATCAGTGACCAATATAGCCACCTTTCTTTGCAAGGACACTCAAAAGCCTGCCATCCATGGATTCTGTCAGTGTTTTGATCTGTTCACCATCAACATTGCGTGCAGCAGCAACCACAGCCTCCCAGACACTGTTCAGAGAGGTGTACTGTTTTCCCTCCTTGTAAATCTCACATTTGATGATGGACCACAGGTTCTCAATGGGGTTCAGATCAGGTGAACAAGGAGGCCATGTCATTAGATTTTCTTCTTTTATACCCTTTCTTGCCAGCCACGCTGTGGAGTACTTGGACGCGTGTGATGGAGCATTGTCCTGCATGAAAATCATGTTTTTCTAGAAGGATGCAGACTTCTTCCTGTACCACTGCTTGAAGAAGGTGTCTTCCAGAAACTGGCAGTAGGACTGGGAGTTGAGCTTGACTCCATCCTCAACCCGAAAAGGCCCCACAAGCTCATCTTTGATGATACCAGCCCAAACCAGTACTCCACCTCCACCTTGCTGGCGTCTGAGTCGGACTGGAGCTCTCTGCCCTTTACCAATCCAGCCACGGGCCCATCCATCTGGCCCATCAAGACTCACTCTCATTTCATCAGTCCATAAAACCTTAGAAAAATCAGTCTTGAGATATTTCTTGGCCCAGTCTTGACGTTTCAGCTTGTGTGTCTTGTTCAGTGGTGGTCGTCTTTCAGCCTTTCTTACCTTGGCCATGTCTCTGAGTATTGCACACCTTGTGCTTTTGGGCACTCCAGTGATGTTGCAGCTCTGAAATATGGCCAAACTGGTGGCAAGTGGCATCTTGGCAGCTGCACGCTTGACTTTTCTCAGTTCATGGGCAGTTATTTTGCGCCTTGGTTTTTCCACACGCTTCTTGCGACCCTGTTGACTATTTTGAATGAAACGCTTGATTGTTCGATGATCACGCTTCAGAAGCTTTGCAATTTTAAGAGTGCTGCATCCCTCTGCAAGATATCTCACTATTTCTGACTTTTCTGAGCCTGTCAAGTCCTTCTTTTGACCCATTTTGCCAAAGGAAAGGAAGTTGCCTAATAATTATGCACACCTAATATAGGGTGTTGATGTCATTAGACCACACCCCTTCTCATTACAGAGATGCACATCACCTAATATGCTTAATTGGTAGTAGGCTTTCGAGCCTATACAGCTTGGAGTAAGACAACATGCATAAAGAGGATGATGTGGTCAAAATACTCATTTGCCTAATAATTCTGCACGCAGTGTAGAGGAAAAAGTGTTGGCCAGGTCCAAGCGAGTGTGCATAGGACAAAGCATTTTCCTATACAGTGCAAACACGGCCACCACTGCTGGATTGCATGGTGGTCGTAACCCTTGGAAACAAGCCATGTATAATGTAATGGAAAAAGGAATCAAGCCAGCAAGGAGGCAATATGGACAATCACAATACATTAGTAAGTGCCTTGTATTCACTTTGTCTACATGATTCCTGCCATTTGCTTAAGTGAGACAACTCCTTTAAAATGCATTGGACCAAGAGATTACACAGTACCTTAAATGTTAAATAAACCAGCTGATTTCAGCTGGACCAACTCACTGATGTGTATGGCATTCTCTCTCGATGGTAGTTATTAGGAGAAAGAAGGATCCTACTGTTGGATTTTAACATGCATGTTCTTTTTGTTCTTGACAGAGAAAAGCCACTTTCAGAAGTGTCTTGCAGTGGCTTACTCCGCTATCCTCATTTAGAGTGCATGCATGCTTGCCAGATCTGGGCATGCATCTGTATGAAGAGGTCAGGAGCAATAGCTGTCAGCCAAAGAAACTCGTTCTGCCAGCAGCTATTGAATGTGTATGGCCAGCTTTATCTTTGTAAGTGTGTTCAATCACACAAATTTTAAAACTACTTTATGATAGTCAGGGCCATCATCAAGCAAGGCCCCATTCTAAATTTTATTATGGGGCCCTTGATAACATGGACACTACCAATGTAATGGAAAAACTTCACAAAGTCATAATTGGGCCAAATTTTAGCCCTGTGTAATGGCAGCAACACCAAGAACACTCATGATCCTATTGAACCAAATTTAGAAGGATGGTGCTTTTAGTTTGTTTTAGCTTTGGTCTGGATCTAACTGATGTTAAAGTATATGTTTATACTGAACATAAATGTATTTTCTGGGAACACAGATTCATATTCACTAAATTGATTTAACCACTCCATGATCAGCGCCGTATATGTAAGACGCTGGTTCGGTCTCTAAAAGGGCACTAGAGAGTGACCCCATGCTAATGTCTGTGATTGGTGATAATGCCAATCCTTGACATTTAAACTCTCCGATGCTGTGGTCAGTTGTGACCATGGCAACTTAAGTAGCTTTTCCCAGGAGCATTGTGCTCCCGGGGCCCAAACTTCTCAGGTGGGAAGTTGTTTATTCTCTCTAATAGTGGAAAACAGCTATGGTGGTGGCTCACTCCTAATTACCTATGGTATGGTGCTACCAACCCAAAAGGAGAGAACACCCTACCTCTCAAGAATAAATTGGGAAATAAAGAAGTATATTGGGCGAGCACTCTAACATAAAGCACACATTTAATCAGATAAAATGTCAATCAAGATAAAACAAATACATAAAATGAATAAAAATACATCAATAACCACAATGGGGACTAATGATTATTAGAACTGTGCACAAAGGGCTATTCTACCATAAGATACTCATGACGCTAAAAATTCCTAGTGGGGCCCTATATTATGTTTTTTCAGCAAAGATGTTGTTTCTTTAGTTTTATAGGTGCCTTTGTGGCGCTGGAAAAGTTAGTCTGTAGTCCACAGATGATACTCTCACTCAGCTTGTAAAGTGATGTTATTTATATTTGTATAGAACAGTCAAGTCCTGATATTCCTTGTAGGGATAATCAATGCCGTTCAAGTTCAGTCCGTTGATTTTTAGTCAGGATGAGGATAGTATTCAATCAAACATGAATAATGGTATTCTCGGCTTATCGGCCGCATACCTCCTCCTTCCAGGGATAGTCCACGTGTGTCCGCGGTGTTTGTCGGGGAGCGGATGATGCAGGAGACTCCGGCGTCTCACGTCACACTCCTCGATGCCAATTCTCGCGGGATCGTACTTACGTGACTTTCTCTTTCGTCCGGTGATGACGTCTCTACTATGTCGATTCAAGGATTTGAATATTCAATCTTCCAGATGTTATAGTGGTGTCTGCATGGCCATGCGACTAATTTTGACAGGTGTATGGCGTTTACCAAACCAAGCGTTTCGGGAAATGTAACTATCCCTTCCTCAGTGGTTATGCTACACCTGTCTGTATCCGCCTTATATACTATGTAGAGTTTTCGTCAAAACCTGGACACCGGATCCTAAGTCCAAAATTATAATTCGGTACTTCCGATTTTTTATATATAGAGTTCGGTACTTTCAATTTTTTGAACTTTCAAATATTTGGATGTATAATTATTAGGGACTTTTTATTTTTTATTTTTTCATAGTTCTTCACACCTTATTTTCTTTAGGGTATCAAATTTTTTGGGAATATCGATTTTTTTGGAGTATCGATTTTTTAGAGATTTTCGATTCTTTCTCAACATATAATATTTTTCTTTATTGTGATTTTTTTCACAGATTTATTAGAATATTAATAAAGAAAAATACATTCACCAAATAATTCATATATAGCCACATTGTTTTTTCATGTTCTAATAATAAAATCATGATATTAAACAATGTAACAACAAATAAATATAAAAACAAATAAATAAAATGTGGATTGCTTCTTGCAGTATCAGCATGAGGTAGTGATAGGTCATAATTCACATATTTGGTTTTCAGAGGGATATGGCTCAGTGGTAAAAAAAGGGGGGGAGAGGGTGGGGCCCCAGATCACGGGAGGGCCACAGTGCCGATACACTTTTGTGTGCCGATACAGGGCCGCAGTGCCGTGACATTTTATCTGATTAAATGTGTGCTTTATGTTAGAGTGCTCGCCCAATATACTTCTTTATTTCCCAATTTATTCTCTCTAATAGCCTGGATCTCTATGAAGAGTTCCAGACTAATAGAGCGGGTACCAGTAGCAATAGGAATATAATGAATTTCCCATACTATACTGTATTAAGTCAAAGTAGTGTATGGGAGAAGTGATCTAAAGATCACATGTTCAGGTCCCCTAGGAGAAGGGGGGGGCTTCAAAATAGTATAAAAAAAAAAGTAGAAAGGTAAAACAAAAAATATTTAGAAAAAAATTCTAATCCCCTTCTTTCCCCATAATGAAAATGAACAATAGCAAAAAAGAATAATGATTATTTGAGCATTCCAAAATTCCAGAACTATTAAAATATAGATGTATTTATCCCATATGGGGAAATAAAAATAAAAAAGTTTTTTTTGTCACCTAATAAAAAGTGACTAAAAAGTCATACACATTCAAAAAATGGTATCACTGAAAACTAAAGATTGCCCTGCGAAAAGTAAGCCCAAACACAGCTCCATAGACATAAATATAAAAAGTTATGGCGGGTTAGAATATGGCAATGAAAAAAAAAATATTCAGTTTATTTTTTCTTAAATATTAAAACACAGCAAAAAGTATAGAGCGTGATATTACTGTAATCGTACTGATATGAAAAATGAACAGGGAACACCATAAAAACGAAACCCATAAAACTATGGCCGAATAGATTTTTTTTCCAATTGCAGCTTCTTTCTACATTAGAAAGTACAACTTGCCCCACAAAAAACAAACCCAGCCCTCATATGGCTATGTGAACAAAAAAAATAAAAAAAGTTATGGCTCCGGGTCGGCAGGGAGTAAAAATTAAAACACATAAACAGAAAAATCACTCAGGGCTGAAAGGGTTAACATAACATGCTTCTTTTAGTGATGTAGAGCACACTAGATACTGTTTATACATTGAACTCAATAATAACCCTGTATGCCGTAAGCTCCATAGCTCTCTCTAGTGGTGAGTGATGGCATCAAAAATAATTTTTTTATCTATGTAAAGCTCTATACAAAAAAAAAGTTTTGGTCATTATACAATATATATTACGAAATAAATCAGCACATATATTTGGACCTACTTGGAGTTAAAAGGTGGACTTTTACTTCAATCTTTTTGTGTTTTTGATCCATTCAAGTCAACTTCCCTTAATATTGTCTCCCATTTGAAATCATATGATGATTTGGTAACATGGATGCTGTAAGAATGCAAGCATGCTTCTATGGAGAAGTTTCCACCTTTCTATAACATCTGATCAAGCTTGTTGGGTATTCAGTTACGCTGACGCTATACGGTAATACAGCAGTGAAAACACCCAGGCATGTGCATTGTCCCACTGACTAACACTGTTTTCTGGAAAAGCTGCAAAATACTTACTGAAATGTTAGGATTATAAATTATACACATTCAGATCATTGCAAAAATGATTTTCTGTAAGCACACCATAGTTAAGGCCTATTTGATCTTTGTACAGCAGTCTGTATGGCCCGCTTCAGCATTGTCACTGATGGACAGACATCATAGAGAACATTGCAGCAGAACATTTGAGCTATGAAAGGTTGAGCTTAAGCGATACTTTCCCTGCATTGATTTTATGCTAAGTTTATCTATATCTGAATGGCACTTGGACGATATGATAACAGATATTCAGTAAATACAGACCAGAACAGAGAAAATAGTGATTGAGATCACAAGTCAATCAAGCAGGAAGCTTTTTCAAGTGAGCAAAAAGGCAATCAGTGATCGGCTCATGCGGCCAGAGCTTGGCCTGCTTTCATCTGCTCCACAGTGTTTCTACAAACAAAAATAATAAGGGCTCTCAGCTCCTTCAAACAGGGCGAAACCTAATCCTTTCTGCAGGGAGCGCATCAGTTGAGGGGTTTTCAGTGTGTATACAGCTCGTATCAGCTGTACTTATGGGTCCAAATATTGCTGCTATTAGGGACTAAAGCAGATGAAAGATTTGTTTTTCCTGCAACACCTGTAGCAACAAAAGTCCAGCCAGCAGAAGAGAAATTTGTCGGTGGCTTGGCTTTGAAATTTGCTTTCTCTTCATAGAAGCGTTTGTCACTCAAAGTGGTGGAGATGGGAATGGCTGGTCTTAAATATCCCTTCCTATGACAGGCAAGTGATGAGAAAATCAGCTTGTTATTTCTTTAGTGACAATTAGGAAGCTGTGATCAGAGGCATTCTGTACATTCTGTATGCCTTTACTCTTTTAACAAAAGGTGGCTTTCACAGGAGACATTATTGTCAAGTACATAAAGGGTAGTGTTTAATTTTTATTACTTTCTTTGTATTGGAAGAATGCATAAAAAGTTGAAAGTTTTTTTTGTTTTGTTCTACAACATGTACCGTTTTCATTAATAGGTGGCATAAGTTTATTGTATGAGTCGTTACCAGTACAGAGATGTAACAAATACATTTTTTACTGTTTATTAACTTTTCTGCACATAAAAAAGGATTTATTAGGAAAAAAATTCTCCATGAGGAGAGACTAAGTGCAGGACTCTGTGATGGGGAGAGGGCTGGTGGAATGGAAAGAGGAAGGTCAAGGGGGAGATGCTCCTGACAGGTCTCTGTGGAAAGACAGGGGGCAAACAGTAGATGTGCATGAAGGCATAACAAATTAATTGCACTGAAACTGCTGCCGCTACAGAGTATAGTCACTTACCAACACACAGTGATGACTGCTGCTTCTGGTTTCTGCAGACTCTAAAATCTCCCAGCACCACAGCAAGCTTCACTTGTCACACCTACATCACCTTCATAGTTGTCAGACCAGATGTCAAAATTAATTTAAACTCTCCACTATACCCCTAAACTAACCTCAAAATTTATTTTCACCCACAACCAGACCACTAAATAATTCAGACTCTGACCAGAACCCTAAGTTAATTCAGACCCCCAACCAGACTCCTAAATGAATTCAGTCTCCAGACCACTACAAGTTAATTCAGAACTCTGACCAGAGACCAAAATTTATTCAGACCCCAGACCAGACCTCTAAATAACTGAGATTCCAGACCAGATCTCTGAATTAATCAGACCCTTATGTGCTCCCTCCCAAATTCAAACTGAAGATGGGGCCTTGCTCACAAGGTACAGTATCAGAATGTTGTGAGTGCCAGAATGTACAATGTCCTCATACTGGCCAGAGTCAGGACCTTGTAGTTACTTTGGAGAAAGGGACATTGCAGGGCCCATTCCTTTCTCTAAAGTAACTACCGTTGGTGCCGTGCTTCAGCATTAGGAAGTTACTACTGGGGGCAGTGGTGGTGGCGAGTTGCAGTGACTGCAAAGGAAAACACAAGATGTTAGGGCCATGCAAGATGTTAGGGAGGAGGCAGACAAAGTAGCATGGCCTTTTTAAGAGTATGAGGTAGATAAACGATTGCAGGGACTCTGTGAGTGAAGGGGGCAGAGTAGGAGATACACATTGGCCAAACTGTTTTGGTGATTAAGGTGGAATGCATAATGTAAAAAAAGACTCTTCAATGGGCAAGGGGACAGGGATTAGTGAATGTGGCTAGGAGGAAAAAACAACAATCCTGGCTTGAGCTATGCATGGAGTGAAGGGGGAAACAGTCTCTGTCTTCCACAGCCTACCACAGTAACACTACAGTAGTTCAACAATCTAAAACAGACATGATCATTGACTGTGTCATAATGGCTGCTGTTGCATCTGTCTTAGTTCCATCACAGTGTCCAGATTCCAAAGAATGTTGTTCACGCTATTACCCCAACTCCCCTGATAAAGCCGCATCGTGGCGAAACATGTCGGGTGAGGTGGTGACAATTTCCAATTTTTAGACAGGTTGCAGTATAGGGCAAAATACACAACCAGCAGGGTCGCAATTTTTGTCCAGCTCAATACTTATTGTGTAAATGTTCGGAGGCTAACTGCCTGATCTCCCAGCGTGTGAATTACACATGATAAGGGAAACCAACATGCAGCAAGTGGTGACATATCACTAGGATCAATACATACAGTAACAATAAATTCCAGATGCTAATACAGTGTGGTATTGAGAGAATCGAAGTCCGATACGAATTTCAGGGGAAATTCGATTCCCCACGAAGCCGAGTTTGCAGTGACAGAAGACGGCCAACACAAGTAAACAGAGGCAACAGAAGTAGGCAGGCCAGCAATACTATAGTGCAGCAAAAAATATTGCTGCCCCAACCGCAGGATTCAACTATATCACCATCATGAGGACAGCAATATAGTTGAATTCAGGAAGGCACCTGCGGCCAGATACATAATACCTGATTCTCCTACCATTAATTGTGACTGTGAGGAGGGCTCAGGTGGCTCCCTGGGCATCGGGGCACTGGGAGGTTTCGCTGTAGGCTGTATTGCCAGTCTGTCCCTAGCTTTAATCTTAAAAACATTGCTCATCACAAAATATCATTTTTCAGATAGGTATGCACCAAAAATCTTTTTTTCTATGCAAAATATTGAAGATACGAACTGAAATATGTCTTTATTTGTAATAACAGTTACATTGTAACACTTAATGTTTTTTAGGGTAACAATTATATTGTATGAATGGGCCCTATAACTTTGTTTATACAATGGAGGGAACACATGGTGGCCTGGTTCCGTTCATTGTATAAAGTGTAGTGTTAAATAAAGTTATTTACCTGGTGATAGGTTTCATCCTCAGGGATCAACGGTTCTTGATGATATGGTGTCAAAATCTTGGTCTTCATTGGGCGGCAGCCTAACGATATTCATCTGTGATCACCTATAAAAGGAAGAGAACAGGGGTATTAGCGCATTCACGGCGCTGAAAACAAGCTATCCCTCCCTCCCTCTCTAGAACAATGTCTCGTCATAATGTTCATTTATTGGGGTAAGTCGCTCATATTTTGAGCGGACATATGTTCTGTTATAGTATATAAGGTTATAGAATGCTGGTAAATATTAGAACATCGCAGCCTTTTCAAGCCACTCATGAAGGTTTTTGGCAGTCTATATATTCTCAGTGTCAATGTATTAATAAAAACAATGGAATCTAGGCCACCATGTAATACACCCAGTTGGCTTCTTCTTGAAAAAGAAGATTCATACTTACCTGCTCTATTCCACTCTGGTCCTCTGTGATACCTCTGCTGTCTCCGTCTTCAGGGCCCTGCACTGTTTTTTTTCCAGTAGTGCAAGGTCATGGTCACATGAGCCACTCCAGCCAATGACTCGCTTCCGCAGTGATGTGACCACAAGCAGCAGGTCATCACTGAAGCCAGTCATTGGCTGGAGTGGTACATGTGACCATGTCCATGGCCAGCCGGATGTAAACAGTGTGGGGGTAGGAAGACGGAGACAGCGGAGGACCAAAGCAGGTAAGTATGAATCTTCTTTTTCAGGAGGCAGATGAAGGCATTACATAAAATATAATTATTACTGGAAAAACCCCTTTAATGATAAACTGTATTTATATTCTTGTACTATACACTCACCTAAAGAATTATTAGGAACACCTGTTCTATTTCTCATTAATGCAATTATCTAGTCAACCAATCATATGGCAGTTGCTTCAATGCATTTAGGGGGGTGGTCCTGGTCAAGACAATCTCCTGAACTCCAAACTGAATGTCAGAATGGGAAAGAAAGGTGATTTAAGCAATTTTGAGCGTGGCATGGTTGTTGGTGCCAGACGGGCCGGTCTGAGTATTTCACAATCTGCTCAATTACTGGGATTTTCACGCACAACCATTTCTAGGGTTTACAAAGAATGGTGTGAAAAGGGAAAAACATCCAGTATGCGGCAGTCCTGTGGGCAAAAATGCCTTGTGGATGCTAGAGGTCAGAGGAGAATGGGCCGACTGATTCAAGCTGATAGAAGAGCAATGTTGACTGAAATAACCACTCGTTACAACCGAGGTATGCAGCAAAGCATTTGTGAAGCCACAACACGCACAACCTTGAGGCGGATGGGCTACAACAGCAGAAGACCCCACCGGGTACCACTCATCTCCACTACAAATAGAAAAAAGAGGCTACAATTTGCACGAGCTCACCAAAATTGGACTGTTGAAGACTGGAAAAATGTTGCCTGGTCTGATGAGTCTCGATTTCTGTTGAGACATTCAAATGGTAGAGTCCAAATTTGGCGTAAACAGAATGAGAACATGTATCCATCCTCTGATGGCTACTTCCAGCAGGATAATGCACCATGTTACAAAGCTCGAATCATTTCAAATTGGTTTCTTGAACATGACAATGAGTTCACTGTACTAAAATGGCCCCACAGTCACCAGATCTCAACCCAATAGAGCATCTTTGGGATGTGGTGGAACGGGACCTTCGTGCCCTGGATGTGCATCCCTCAAATCTCCATCAACTGCAAGATGCTATCCTATCAATATGGGCCAACATTTCTAAAGAATGCTATCAGCACCTTGTTGAATCAATGCCACGTAGAATTAAGGCAGTTCTGAAGGCAAAAGGGGGTCTAACACCGTATTAGTATGGTGTTCCTAATAATTCTTTAGGTGAGTGTATATTATTATTAGAATGACAATCCATTAAGCCAACCCATGAGCCTAGCTCGTCTTCATTACTATTCATCCCATGCAGAAGTGCTTTCTGCTGTTCACGTAGTCACAGGTATGTAATTGCTGTCAGGAGTTGCGATGTGGCCGTCAATACATCTGTATGTGTTTTACAGCGTTGCAGTCGCTTCGCTGCTGATGAGGAATTTCAGTCTTTTAATTTGTTGCAGAATCAGCCAGAATCTCAATGTGAAAACGGTTACAAGGCTTATCCAGTGTAGTTATTATATCTGTCGAAGGAAAAACCATAACAAATTGTGTTTTTCCAGACGGCACAAGCGCTCAGTAGGAGCGAACATGAATTTGTCTTTGGACTATATAATCAAAGGTAAATTATACAGCAATGCAGGGAGAGCATCTTGAAATATTTTTGCCAATAATTGTTTCAGTTTGACACCTAGGAAAGCAAGAAAGTGAGGTGAATTTATTCTCACACGTGCTTTACGGAGCCAGCGTTCAGCTGTTACAAAATCTAAAAACCATGCTGTGGCATTTGAGTCCTGCGGTGACCTGCTCTTATAGTCCTAGACATGAAAGGACCTGACCACCTGCTACTGTTCTCCATAGGACAGCAACAATGCTGTGTTTTCCCACAGAAAAAAACAAGCCAGGAACACAAGAACAGGCATTTTCCAGGTAGCTGAAAATGATCTCGCGGGCTGACCTTTGAGCTAATTGGCATCTCGCTGCAAGAAAAGCAAAACCATCAGCTGAAAGAATTTTAATATAGGTATCCATTCATGGCTGCACTTCTTGCCAGTGGAGATCAGTTGCATAAATGAGAGAATGAAATTAGTTTCATATCAATCATATTAAAATCTGCTCCAAAGTTTTTAATATAAATTAGTCTTCATTTTATTCAGAAAAAAAATAAATTAAATTAAACAAGGAGCAGAATTAATGGAGACTTCAATAAGGTAAGTGATGTGAGGAGGCTTTCCCAGAGCAGTGAGTGAAGGCATATCACTAGGTTAGGCTACGTTCACATCTCCGTTAGAGATGATCTGGCAGCCTGGGCCGGCATAAATGCCAGCTATCAGCCAGACAACTGTATACAGTGGGTATTTGTCCAATCGAAACCTGGCATTTATGCCCGAAAGCAGTCGGATCACTGCCGGATCCCATTATATTCAATTGGGATCTGGCAGTTATCTGTTGAATTCGGCAATGCTGAATCTGGTGAACACCAGGAGTCAGCTCTCTGCTGGAACAGCCTGACGAAAATGTTCACCGGAGATGTGAATGTAGCCTCAGCATACCTCTTGAACCTTCACTTCTAGAATAAAGAGGTTGCAGTCCCTTTGACTTTTCTAGTGCTGTTCCGACCGGGTGCTGTGCAGAGAACTGTGACACCGACTCAAATGAAGTAGAGTATGGGCCTCTACACTGGGGATTAATAGTGGTCCCAATGGCTAGACATCCACTGATTTGAAAAAAAAAGGCATATCCCAGCAATTTACTATTATGCCAAAAAGGACATATACGTATCATGGGTTTGGCCTGTTCAGGTTTCTAACACAGGTTAATTGTTACATGCTGTGCAATATTTTCTAAATGTATCACAGACACTACTATTTCTGGTAATAATTCAATAAAATATTAAAACATAGAAATTACATTAAATAGTTATTCCCATCTGGGACATTTCTATCATATTGTTAGATATGCTATAAATGTCTTATTGGTGAGGGGCCCACCTCTGGGACCCACTCCTATCTCTAGAATGGGATCCTGAACTGAGGGGACAGCCAGGGCCACAGTGCCAATTAGGCAAGGTGAGGCGATCGCATGAGGTGGTGCAGCCCTGGTGACAAGTGGGGGGCAGTGGCAGGGTACAGGGAGATGAGCGCTTCCATTGTGGAAGCGCTCATCTCCATAGTCATCTGTATCGCCGCCCTCAGGACAGCGATACAGATGGATGCTGTAAGGCAGGGGAGAGGCGTCTCCCTTTCCCGTTCCTCTGATAGGCTGCAGGCCTAGTGCATACAGCCTATCAGAGGCCGGTACAGGCGGCGCAATGATGTAATTGCGCCACCTGAGCCATACAGCGCGGGACACAGGCCGTAAGAAACCTGCATCGCATCGCTGCGAGGAGGTAAGTATATGTGTTTATTTTTTTTATATGGTACAATACAGGAGAGGAGTGCTGTGGGGGCACTTCTTACTAGCACATTATTGGGGCCACATGATTGGGGGGGCACTTATTACTGGCACATGATTGGGGGAAAATGATTGGGGGCGCACTTCTTACTGCCACATGATTGGGGGGCATTTCTTACTGGCACATTATTAGGGGGCATCTATGGGGGCACTTCTTACTGGCACATTATTGTTGGCACTATGGGGGCACTTTTTACTGGCACATTATTGGGTGGCACTATGGGGGCATCTATGGGGGCACGTCTTACTGGCACATTATTGGGGGGAACTATGGGGGCATCTACTGAGGCCACAAAGAAGGGGTATTTTATATGGGGGGCTCTATATAGGGGTATTTTATACTGGGACACATTATGGTGGGTACTATGGGGAAGGGGGAGAGGAGTATTATGGGGTCATCTACAGGGGGCACTAAGAATGGATATTTTATACTTGCAAATTATGGAGGACACTGTGGCACTATATAGGGGCATTTTATACTGGTACATTATGGAGAGCACGAGGAGTAAGCAGGGAGAGGAGCACTATGGGGGCATTTACTGGGGGCACTATATTTTATACTGGCACATTATGGGGCACTATGGGGACATTAGCTCAACTGGGGGCATTAAAAGGGGGTATTTTTTGTACTGTCACATTATAGGGAGAATTATTACTACTGGGGGGCATTATTGTGGGCTTTATTACTACTGGGGGTCTATGGTGAACATGATTACTAGTATGGGTAATATGGGAGCATTATTACTTCTGGGGCACAGTGGGGACATGTTGGGGGCACTGTAGGAGCACTATTACTACCATGTGTGCACTAACAGAGAATTATAACTTTAGGTGGGACTTTTGGCAGCACTATTACTGTGGGGGCACCTTGGCACAGTATCAGCTTACCATAATCATTTTTGGGGGACATAATGTTTACACTATTAGTGTCAGGGGCACTATTTCCTTGGTGCAGTTATTTTAGGACACTGAATGCCAATAATTATTGAAGGGCACTATCTGCATGGTACTATTATTATCAGGGGGTTTATCTGTTTCTGCAGTATAATATTGGGAAGCACAGCAGCACAGTATTGGGGGTGGTAGGATGATTTGTCCAGAAGATGGAAGGATGATGGAAAAGTAGTAAACTAAGATTTTTTTTGGTCAAACTGCAGATACCTGGTCTAAAGGTCTGCAAGGAGAAGATGAGGAAAGAGAACATCTACAACAAAGGTGACATCACCTTTGAGGTATGTGGCGCTGTATTAGCCTGTATGTTCTGTAGTGATATACGTAATGTTAGGAGGGAAGGGGTTAGGTTGAGAATTTAGTATAGGTGGGTGGGGGGGCGCTTTTTCAATTTTCGCCTCAGGCAGCAGAAAGGCTAGGTACACCCCTGGGCACAGCAAGTGCATAGCTTGGCTATTTTTGAAAGTCCCATAGTGCTGAATGGAGAGGTAACTTGAACTAGCTTGCCCACCACCCATGGGACTTCGGAATATAGTCAAGTGAGTTCACTTGGCTATTTTCAGAAGTCCCATAGCAGTGAATGGAGAGAATGCTACAAATTTGCCTTTCACTTCGATTGGGGGTGGGGGTGTCCCAATTTGGACATAGCAGAAGGTCTCAGAGATGGAAACCACATCTATATGACATTTATAGTATATCCTACCGGGATGCCATAAATTTCAAAGATGTGAAACATTTCTACCACAGGCATCATTTGGCCAGTGTATCCAGTACCCAGCAAAGCTGTACATTTTCTGTTATACTCATGGTTAGCTACTCACTGTGTGTCAACCTATCTATTATTATTTGCTGTTGCACATTTATACAAGCCATATTGCAGCTACACCACAGACTTTCCTCTAGTTCAGGCTTCAACAAGCGTTTGAAGTGTTTACAAGGTGCTCTAAGAAGATATGCACAGTTATGTAATTTTTTTATGATGAAAAGCTATAATCCTCTTTTTTTATTACTGTATATATTAGCAAGGTGTGGTAAATTCATACAAGTATAATACATGAAGAAACATAGCAAGATATTTAGGATAGGAACTGTGCCAACAGGAGCTCACAATCTACAATGTAACCCTCTAAGTATATGTGCAGGAGTGTGACAAATTCAACAGCTCAAAGCACATGTAGAAATAATATTCTGATATGTTTTATGTATAAGTACCAGTGGTTTACTATAACTTTGTTATACAATTTTATGACAATATTTGCATTGGGATGTGATTATCTATATGTTATAGCTCAGATACTTCTTGATATTAATGTTTATCAAGTCATTTGGGATTATTTTGCATGGAATTGTTCATTCTTTTTATATATAATCTTCTCTAAACTGACATGAGTGGAAGACCTTTCTGCGCTTCAATAAGAAGGTGAAAAGCAAGAACACAGAGGTGTGATGAAATGTAGTGCACGGGTTAAGTGCCCTTTTAACTTGACTTTTCAGTTACCCTTTGATCCTTTCTACTGTGTACATTTGGCCCATAGAGTAGACAGAGACTGTACTGCTTTTTGTGGTCTGCAAATGCCAATTGCATGGACTGTTAAAGCATCAGAAAACAGTACTCTAGTAGTAGCACTAGTAAAGAGCAAGTGAGATTTTATAAGACCATAGCTCATGACATTTATAGTATACAACAGATTTTACAAGTAGATCAAAGGCTCTAAAAGGGGCTGTATGAGCTGAACATGACTGATTTATTCCAAAAACAATGAAATTTTTGCAACTCAGTTCCATTCACTTTAGTGGGACTGATCTGCTATACCAGACACAACTAATGAATACGAGTGGAAGAGTATCTTAAAAAAAGCAGCCATGTTTTGATAGCCTCATACAACTTCTTTAAACTGTCACCTAAAAGCAAATGATGCCAATATGTAGCTGTACTAGTTATCAATGTACTGGTAAACCACAGAAAAGACAAGTTCTAATTTAAATAGGTTATCCAAATATCAATGATGACATATCCTCTTGATAGGTCATCAGCATCTGATCATGTGGGTCCAACACCCAGGACCAATAATATAACAAAAACAAAAACACCGTAGTCTTACTAACCCTCGTACTGGTGTAAAATTGAGAGATTAGCCAACATATCCTGCTTGGAGGACATGTCTGAGCCCGAGCACCGCGCCAAGGTTTCTCAAGTAGCTCGGGACCTAACGCTAAACCTAGCTGGGCCGTATGGCAATACCAGGAGTTAGAGGGCAAATTACAGGAGTGCAAGGTCTGACTCACAGTCAATCTCCCAGTAACCTCCAGCATGTGACCATGCATACAATGGGAGGAGGCAGAGGGCTCTGAGCCCCACCCAAGACTGGCTGATATAGCCTGGGCCTTACATGTTCACCAGAATGCTGCCCACCCAGGACCCCCGTCAATCAGCTGTTAGAGAAAGCTCAAAGCTCCTGTGAACGCTACAACCTCCTCGCTGCTTTCCCTAGGCCCTAGGCCATGTCACAAACATCATTCACTTGGCGCATGTGCAGCTTGAATGGGACTGTGCTGTGCCTAGGCCACATCACTAATAGTTGTGACGTTACTGTCCTAGGGCACCGGGCCTACTCAAACAGCTGATCGGCGGGAGCCCTGAATGTTGGAACCACCATTCACCTGACTTTGAGTGCTGCCTCTTTTTTTGTGTTTTTCATTAAATGGAAAGATATATCAGAAAATAAAAAAATAATAATAATGGAGGCCTGACCCACAACCAACAATGCGATTACTGTGTGAGTTAGGGTCAATATACTTTATTGATTATTTGCAAGTAAAAAGGAACCAAACATGCATTGTATAACCCAAGAAGCAAAATATAGGTTGAAACATGTTATATACACAGTCATAAGTACAGGTGTCCATATCTACAACAATAAATCCCCAAGTCATGATGTAATCTTCCTAAATACACTGTATGGTGATTGATGACAATCATTTCCACTGTCGAATTTCTTAAGGTGGCTTTACATGGGCCGAGATAAAGCTGATTGTCGGTAAGCCAGCTGCTTGTTAAGTGGAGGAGAAGTGCTGGATTTACATGCAGCAATCACCTCCACAGTATGAGGACGAGGAAACACTATTGCGATCACTTGTCCTTATACAGCTGCATTGTTTCTGGGCAGCAGATCGCTGTTTAGACTCTACCATCTGCTGCCCAGAAACGATAATTTTGGTGTCTGCACTAAGGGTACTTTCACACTTGCGGCAGGACAGATCCGTCCTTCCGCTATTTCGCCGTGCCGCCGGACCGCAGCAGCACGGCAGTTTGCGATGAGAGGCACTCTGACTAAAAAGTCGGACATGCAGGACTTTTAGTCCGACGGCCTTTCGCCGTACACTGCCGTGCTGCACCGGAGCTCTGCACCCGTCCCCATTATAGTCAAGGGGGACGGAGCGGCGGCACGGCGAAATAGCGGAAGGACGGATGCGACAGGGTGAACAGCCTGTCGGATCCGTTCTGCCGCAAGTGTGAAAGTATCCTAACAATCATTTTAACGATCAGCTGCATTTTTACACAGGCCGATTGTCAGGAGCGCTGAGCATTCACAGGAACGTTCATTTCGATAATCTGTCTGATTTTTTCCCCGTGTAAATCATGACAAATTTATTAAGAAACAAAAGAGAATCTCTCATATGTGACAACAAAAATTGTTGAGAATTATGTAAGAATCGGGATGATTCCTGATGGTAACTGTATAGAGTTATTGGACAAATAGTAGCAGTCAAATATTTCTTTATTGCCGCTTACTAATTACATATATTGCATCTTAAAGGGGTCATCCTACAAAGAGTATTTATTACCTATCTCCAAGCACCTTCTCTGATTGGAGCCATAGTCTGCATGATAATCCATCACTCCATTCGTGTCTATGGAACTTACAAAGCGCCCCATTAGTTCCATACAAATGAATGGAGCAGCGGACTGATATGATCCCCCCACAAACTGATATTTGTAACCAATCTTGTAGGTCCTGTGGAATTATACAGAATAAATGAAAAATAAAACTGCTGCACTCGCCGGTTTTTCACTTTATGCTGGTTTATTCACCAAAAATTGTGACGTTTCGACCTCTCGGTCTTCCTCAAGCAAACAAATGTGTGTGTATACACAAATACATATACCATCCTAAATGGTCACATGAACATTATGCAAATTGACCACATGATCACCATGCAAATGGTCACATGCTCAATGTAATCACATGACCAATGGTCACATGATCATTATGCAAATCGGCCAGATGACTGTGGAATTGTAGTCGTAATGATTTTTGTAGGGAGAAGCACCTTTTGTCTAATGGCAGCTTTTGTAGAAGGTCTGTGCTAGGCAGCACTACCTTGTGTAAATGGAAATATCATTATAAGCAGTATTTACATATACCGATAGTGCTGCCAACGATGATTTTTACAGCAGAGCTACGTGCCAAGGAGCAGCCGATTATCAGGGAGGAAGCGTTGCTTCCTGACAAATGACTGCTCATTTAGTGGGGGTGAAGTGTTGCATTTACATGCAGCAATCACCTCCATAGTATGAGAACGAGCGATCGCTATTGTGATCATTCGTCCTCATACAGATGCATTGTTTCTGGGAAACAGAGAGCTGCTTGGACAGCACGATCTGCTGCCCAGAAACGATAATTAGGATGCCTGCACGAACAATAGTTTCACCAGATGAATAAGCTTTTCGCTCATTCATCGGGTGATCGGCTGCATCTTTAGATGGGCAGATAGTCGAGAATGAGCGTTCGCAGAAATAGGGCCGTGTAAACCTGCCATAAGTTCCACTATAAGATCTATAAAATATAAATAATAGTTTTACCGTTGATTCTTCTTCATACTTCCCACTGGGCTAATTATTGTAAATCGCTATGATATTTGGTCCTTTGGTATTAGATTTATCTTCTGAGACTTACACAATCTTTACATGTATTGCGATACATCAGGTTTGTTTGTGCTGATATCTGCTGTAATTAAGGCTTTTATCAGATCCACCAAGTCAGCTATTTTCTCAATAACTAGCTAGAAATGATTCAATTCTTCCTCTATGTGCCTACATGTATATGTTCTCCTAATGTAGGTAATCAAAATGTCGGGAACAGTTTATCGAAACATTGATCTAGAGGCTGGTGTATACAGTAATGTGGACAAATGGAGAATATGGTTTTAAATTCCTGTGGGAATATTCAATAAATTATAAACCTGTTAGCCTGCGGATCCTCTTTTCATCTCTGTCTGCTTAGCACAGGAAGAGAAAGTGATGCAAAGACAGGGGAACAAAGCACTGCAGGGAGTCGGTCAAGGATTTATTGTGCTGAAGGACAACAGTTTACAACAAGCAAAAAGACCATACACTTTACATAACTGTTAGCTAAATGCTTGATTGGCCCACAGCTATGTCTCCCAACTCCTTCATACACATACACCCGTCCAGCTTGGTCGAACATGCATGTGTCCTGAATGGGAAGAAAGGAGAAAGCCACTGCTAGATACCTCTGGTACCAGCTTATCTACCCTAGGAAAAAGAGGATCAGGCAATTAAAATCCACATACCCGGTCCTTATCTCCATAGACATCTGCCGTCGTGGGAGACTTGAGGCTATCATACACATTCAATGGTCAGCCAAACTTGCGGCCGGTTTGGCTCATATCCATGTGTATCCACTTCTAAATCTAGTTTCTGAAGAACTGAGCAGCAAGTAAACACTGGAGATATATTTTACTGAAATTTTGCTCTCAGATTAAAGGGGTCGCCCAGCCTTCTTTAAGTGACCGCTTATTCACAAGATAAGCCCTTGCTAGCTGATCAGAGGGGGCCCACCAACACCCCTGTCGATAAGCTGTTTGATGTAGCTCCATCGCTGGAAGTCGTTGCTGGAGATGCAGCGCACATTTAACATTGTAGCGGACCACGCTCATCACTGCTCATCATTTCAATGGGAGCAGCTCTGTACTGGTGAGTCCCCTCCACTACAATGTTGACAGTGCTCTGTAGCTACATCAACGACTTCCTGGTGATCAGCTAGTGATAGCCTATCCTAAGAATAGGATGTCACTTAAATACACTGGACAACCCCTTCCTTTAACATGGATTGAGAACATTTCCTGGAAAGTATGTGCTCTCTACAAGTTATATGTGATAGATGACTTGGAAGCAACATAATGGTTCTGAGACGGTGTCTATTGTCACAAAGTACACTGCTCAAAAAAATAAAGGGAACACAAAAATAACACATCCTAGATCAGAGTTAATGAAATATTCTTCTGAAATACTTTGTTCTTTACATAGTTGAATGTGCTGACAAAAAAATCCCACAAAAATTAAAAAATGGAAATCAAATTTTTCAACCCATGGAGGTCTGGATTTGGAGTCACACTCAAAATTAAAGTGGAAAAACACACTACAGGCTGATCCAACTTTGATGTAATGTCCTTAAAACAAGTCAAAATGAGGGTCAGTAGTGTGTGTGGTCTCCACGTGCCTGTATGACCTCCCTACAATGCCTGTGCATGCTGATGAGGTGGCGGACGGTCTCCTGAGGGATCTCCTCCCAGACCTGGACTAAAGCATCTGCCAACTCCTGGACAGTCTGTGGTGAAACGTGACGTTGGTGGATAGAGCGAGACATGATGTCCCAGATGTGCTCAATTGGATTCAGGTCTGGGGAACGGGCGGGCCAGTCCATAGCATCAATGCCTTCGTCTTGCAGGAACTGCTGACACACTCCAGCCACATGAGGTCTAGCATTGTCTTGCATTAGGAGGAACCCAGGGCCAACCGCACCAGCATATGGTCTCACAAGGGGTCTGAGGATCTCATCTCGGTACCTAATGGCAGTCAGGCTACCTCTGGCGAGCACATGGAGGGCTGTGCGGCCCTCCAAAGAAATGCCACCCCACACCATTACTGACCCAATGCCAAACCGGTCATGCTGGAGGATGTTGCAGGCAGCAGAACGTTCTCCACGGCGTCTCCAGACTCTGTCACGTCTGTCACATGTGCTCAGTGTGAACCTTTCATCTGTGAAGAGCACAGGGCGCCAGTGGCGAATTTGCCAATCTTGGTGTTCTCTGGCAAATGCCAAACATCCTGCACGGTGTTAGGCTGTAAGCACAACCCGCACCTGTGGACGTCGGGCCCTCATATCACCCTCATAGAGTCTGTTTCTGACCGTTTGAGCCGACACATGCACATTTGTGGCCTGCTGGAGGTCATTTTGCAGGGTTCTGTCATTGCTTCTCCTGTTCCTCCTTGCACAAAGGTGGAGGTAGTGGTCCTGCTGCTGGGTTGTTGCCCTCCTACGGCTTCCTCCATGTCTCCTGATGTACTGGCCTGTCTCCTGGTAGTGCCTTCATGCTCTGGACACTACACTGACAGACACAGCAAACCTTCTTGCCACAGCTCGCATTGATGTGACATCCTGGATAAGCTGCACTACCTGAGCCACTTGTGTGGGTTGTAGACTCTGTCTCATGCTACCACTAGAGTGAAAGCACCGCCAGCATTCAAAAGTGACCAAAACATCAGCCAGGAAGCATAGGAACTGAGAAGTGGTCTGTAGTCACCACCTGCAGAATCACTCCTTTATTGGGGGTGTCTTGCTAATTGCCTATAATTTCTACCTGTTGTCTATCTCATTTGCACAACAGCATGTGAAATTGATTGTCACTCAGTGTTGCTTCCTAAGTGGACAGTTTGATTTCACAGAAGTGTGATTGACTTGGAGTTACATTGCGTTGTTTAAGTGTTCCCTTTATTTTTTTGAGCAGTGTACATAGAGTGCAATCATGGTTAGTAATGGGAGTAATGCCTCAGGTTACAGTTTTCTTCTTTTTTTTATGTAATCTCTTTTTATTGAATATTGGGTATACAGAAAATAATGCAATTTAACAAATCACACATTTCTGTCTAAAGAATATGTTCTCAGTTATGTAGCCAGGAATAAACATATATGAAAACGTACAAGTCTCAACTATCTGATATTGGCTTACAGTATAAGCTATCTGCATATGCTTAGTATATGTGTGGCAGAACAGGCTAAACAAATTATAGTGTAACTCAAATCAGAAAAAAAACTAAAAGAAAAAGAAAATGGGAAAAGGAAAGTTCTGACTAGAGATGAGCGAAGATTTGGAAAATTCGATTCAGCTGCTTCAACGAATTTTACAAAAAAAATTGCTTTGTGGGTGCAATGACAGAGAGCTGCGATAGTGCTGCTCCCCACCATTGTACCCCTCAGATGCAGTTCATACATGATCGCAGCATCTGAGAGTAATAGTACAGTGCAAAATTAACAGATTTTTTTTTTTATTATACTCACTGCCTCCATTTGCTCGGTTGGGCCGGCCTACGCCATCTTGCTTGAAGATCTTGTGCAAAATCTCCCACGGCCTGAGATGACGTTGTCGCCATGCACAGGATTTCATCCGAGATCTTCGATCAAGATGGTGGCGGCCAGCCCATCGCAACCAAACGGAGGAGGTATGTTTTTTTTTTTTACACTATTATGAAATAATCTATAGAGGACAGAACAGCGTTAATTTTCACTTCCACTTTCATTGAGTCCACTTAATCCCAGCTCTTACTGCATTCATTCAACTCATACTATCCGTAGAGAAAATTTAGGTCAGGGAAATGGATGCTTACACAGTGCAACCTACATTTGCAAAGTTACATGGTTGGATAGCTATAATAATAGGTATAATTACAAGAATGTTAGACCCTAGGGCCCCTTGCAGATGAGCGTGTGTGGATTAGGTCCGGATGCGTTGCATTCAGTGAAAAATGTGCGATTTTGCAAACACAGTCATTCAGTTTTGTCTGCGATCACGTTCAGTTGTTCAGTTTTTATCGCGAGGTACAATGCGATTTAATGTGTTTGTCGCGCACATGATAAAAAACCGAAGGTATACAAACAACATCTCTTAGCAACCATTTGTGAAAAACACATCGCATCCGCACTTGCTTGCAGATGCGATGCGATTTTCACACAGCTCCATTCACTTCTATGGGGCCAGCGTAGCGTGATAATCGCAGAATATAGAATATGCTGTGATTTTCACGCAACGCACAAGTGATGCATGAAAACCAATGCACATGTACACAGCCCCATTGAAAGGAATGGGTCCGGATTCCATGCGGGCGCAATGCGTTCCTATTGAAGGGCACCTGAACCTTCATGCAAAGCACAGCCAATACAAATGGAATGTGCAGATCACTCATGCTTTGCATGAAGGTTTAGGACTCCTTTAAGGCCTCTTTCACACGACCATATGGCTTTTTCAGTGTTTTGCGGTCCGTTTTTCACTGATCCGTTGTTCTGTTTTTTGTTTCCGTTGTGTTTCCGTTTCTGTTCCGTTTTTCCGTTCTGTTTTTCCATATGGCATATACAGTATACAGTATTTACATAGAAAAAATTGGGCTGGGCATAAAATTTTCAATAGATGGTTCCGCAAAACACTGAACGGATACAGATGCATTTCCGTATGTGTTCAGTTTTTTTTGCGGACCCATTGACTTGAATGGAGCCATGGACTTGAATGGAGCCATTTGCCGGCAATAATAGGACATGTTCTATCGTTCAATGGAAAGGAAAAACGGAAATACGGAAACGGAATGCATACGGAGTACATTCTGTTTTTTTTGCGGAACCATTGAAAAGAATGGTTCCGTATACGGAAAGCAAAAAACTGAAAATAAAAAATGGTCGTGTGAAAGAGGCCTAACACATAGTGAGGTCTACCCCAGGGATTGACATTCACACAAGCTGTCCAGAAATTCCAGACTTTTATATCAAATGAAAATTGCATATCTTGTATTGGAAAGTGGGAAAATAATTCTTTGTGTGGCAAAAAAAAAATTAAAATTCAAAAAAATGAATTCCCCCAAGGCTTTTTGGGTTTTGACATCACAGCGTTTACTGTGAGAAAAAAAATAAAAATTACCTGATGACCTTATTCTGCGGCTCAATACGAATGTGACAATGCCAAATTTGTATATTTTTTTTTGTTTTACTACTAAAAAAAAAAAAAAAAAAACTTAGAAAAAAAATCTATATTTTCTTTGCAGTGCCATATTCTGACAGCCATAACTTTTTTATATTTCGGTCTACAGCGCTGTATGAGGGCTTTTTTGCATAACGAACTGTATTTTTATTGGTACCATTTATGTAGTATGTACATCTTTTTGATCATTGTTATATAATTTTTTGGGGGGGAACAAGATGCCAATAAAATGGCGAATCGCATGTTTTTTCTTTTTATTTTGTTATGATGTTCATTGTACAGGATTTTTTAAATATTTAAATAGTTCAGACATTTTCAGATGTGGCGATACCTACTATGTTTATTTTTTTATTTTTTTCTTCTAGCAACCGACAAACTAAGGGTGGGGGGGAATAAATTATATGTATTTAAATAATATAATCATGTACGAATAAGATGAATTGTGAGAAACTATGTAAGAATTTGGAAAAACTGTAATAAAGATCTATTTATTAAAAAAAAAAAATACTATATAGTCAGGCCTAAAATATAAACTGGTGTAAAGGAAAACAGGCTTAGTTGCCCATAGCAACCAATCAGAATATAAATTTAATTTTTTCAAAGCTCCTTTAGAAAATGACAGGTGGAATCTGATTGGTTGCTATGGGCAACTACGCCAGTTCTACTTTACCCCAGTTTGATAAATCTTCCCCAATATGTGTAAATCTACAAATAGTAGAGACAGTTTAGTGTGATTTGTAAATGTTCCCATTGAAATAAAAGAGCGCGCCACAAAATATATTACATCTATAAAATAAGTCTTGAACTGAAATTGCTCTGTATTTCCCATAAATCTAACAGATTGGCCCCGTTTTTTGTTTTTTTTTCTAAAACAAAGCGCATTCTTATGTTGCAGCCTTTGTAATGAAATCATGTCCAGTTTGATGGTATTCCTATGAGTGTCTACAATGTAAAACGAAGCATCACCAGGAAGCAGCATGACTGCCAATACAACTTGTAATTTTCCCTTTCTGACAGGTGAGGCCATATGTGCTTGCAAAGCCCTGATGTAAAAATGATCAACTGCCAATAAAGATCTAACGCTGATTGCTAGCAATAAAAGTGCTTAGTGGTGGATAGACGACCATGCTAAAACCGCTCACCGTCCAGGGTGTTACATCCAGCCAGGTCTTTTTAGAAGGTAATTGCAGCATCTGCTTCTTTAGGTTGAAGGAAATCAATACAACCTTTGCTTTTATGTTGTTGAATGGCCTGCAAAGCTTTGGAATAGAGCAATGTGAACGTGTACACACTGAAGCCAAGCCAGCTGTTATTCCCATAAAAAGCTCGAGCCAGAC
Organism: Bufo bufo; assembly: GCF_905171765.1. Taxonomy (NCBI): domain Eukaryota; kingdom Metazoa; phylum Chordata; class Amphibia; order Anura; family Bufonidae; genus Bufo; species Bufo bufo. The sequence goes on from NC_053391.1 coordinate 471,916,648, forward strand.
TGTAACAATTCTTTCATTTTCATTTTCTAATTTATCACCTTTTTAATGCATTTTAGCCAATTTATTTTTGGAGTCTTTAGACTTGTAAATGCCCTCTAGTATCACTCAAGCTATTAGCCACAAAGCAAATATTCAGGTACTGCATAGAAATAAAAAGATTTGAATTTTTTTTTTTTAATTAGCCTTTCCCTGTGATCACTCTTGGTTCAGCTTACCAGATCCAGGTCAATGAAATTCTGAAATTCACATTAGCACAGGTTCCTTTTCGCTTGGTAGGTCATAGCACTGCCAACCATCTCAGATCTACGGGATAGATTTCCCAGGATCTGGCAGACATCACTGTACACATAATGATACCTGTGAGAATCCTTCCTTCTGTATTCATTGCTGATGCATAAGTTTAGTCTGGGTGAGGGTAAAATAAAGTCACTTACCCTTTAGATCATTTCAGGGAGTCATTGGAGGAAAAAACATTTTCAGATGGTAATAATGTTATACCAGTCAAGTGTCCATTCTCTATAAAGGTCAGTTTAGTAGTGTAATGTTCAACAGTTTATTAATATTTTTTTCTTTTTACATTTTATTGTTAAAAGCAGATTTTTATGCTGAAATTGGTTCATTCTCTACTGGAATCTGAAGATACAGAGTCATCTAGGTGCTACTTCAGCTAATTCTGAAAGAAATATGGAGATATAGCATCCGGTGATGACCATGACCTGTTCATGAATATGCAGCAACTGAATCTACAGATTTCAGAAGGTCAACCTAGCAGGGTAAGGTAATGAATTGTGAGAATTGGCATAGCTTTAAAGTCAGCTTTGTCAGCACAGTTTAGATGTCAAACCAGAGTTATAATCTATGCTGTACTTTAATATCACACTTTATAGTAGATCACTAGTAGTATTTATTTAAAATGGTTGATGCACAATGTTCTTATTGGTTGGGTGATGAATCACAAGTCAATTAACTTGTCAGGAGAATTTATTCCATTTACAGGATGTGACAATACCAGATAGATAATAATTCAACATAAATCAGTTACACAGGAGCATGAAGGGTGCACCGCTAATCCACAGAAACCCAAGCAGCTTATTTGTGTGAGTAGATGTAGTATTAATACAGTGTCATGCATTCTCTTCAAGGCATTTTACTTGTTCTTCATGTATGGATTTGCAGCATGGCACCCATATTATAGATGTGTCTAATTCAATACAGAGAATTTTTTTTCTCATGGATTCCATATAAGGGAACTGGTGCCATGGGCATGCAGAGTGCCTATTGCTTCCTGATAATGAGCCACTGTACATGATCTGTGCACAAAACAGATTACCAATAATATTGCCCATTAACGTTATTATGTTGGCAGTCAATGCCTGCTGCCATCTCGTTCTCTCTCATAGCCGCCATGAGACTCACTTGCTCCCCAGCTCCTGCTTTCTGGCTGCCTGAACCCACTGGTCTTTCCATTCCTCTTCTAAACATGCCTGGCCACCGGAGTAACTTCCTTCCTTCTTGTGCATGCTGTGGCCTACTTCCTGTCAGCACTTCCTCTTACTGCCAATAGGGTGTGCTTGCTCCCTCCAGCTCTTAAAGGGCCAGCTTGCTCTCTAATATTCACCAGCCAATGTCTGGTTACACAGGAACATTTAAGGTACCTTCCCCTATGGAGTGGTGCCTGAGCATTAGGTTTTAGTTTGCTAGTGATACGTGTACCAACTTCTGGCTGTTTTTCAGATGTGACCCTTTAATGCATGACTTGACCTCTGGCTGATCTCTGCCCACTGCCCACCCTGACCTTAGACTGTTCATCAGATTGCTTATACTCTGCCTGTCATGACTTCGGTTTGTCCGAGACTACAGTTTTGCCTGATCACTCAGTGCTCCACACTGGTGTCTCTTGACACCCATGAGTCAGCATTCATTTAAAGAGACTAGTCCAAGAGGCAGTGGCTTGGTGGTTCCCTGGCAATGAAGTCCAGATGCCTCTATAGGGGTTAAAGGGTGAAGACCAAGGGGCTACCTTGATAATGCCCTTGAGAGTAGCTTCAAGCCAAATCTGTTCAAGTGACTCAGTGGGTCCACTCTTGCTGGATAACAGACCTACATAGACCTTTTCCTTTTTTATCATAGTTTTTCTAATTTTACACCAGTATTATTTTAATAAAGTACGAAAGCGTATATGGTCTAAAATTTATTGTATAATATCTGCACCTGCTCTTTACATTTCCATTGTATTTACTTTTTCCAGAGGTTTCCGTTACAAATGTCAAATGGTGTAGTCAAGGAGGCAAAAATGTTCCATGAGAACCTTCTTACAGTGCACTACATCTCCAAACGAAACCATGAGACATAACCAAAATATAATTAAACCTTCAATTACCTTATAGCGGAAAGGAAGTGAAGCAAAAATGACACCCAACATGCATGAGAGACATCAACACAACCGGAGAACTGTCAAATGCATTCGTTTAGAATAACTCCATACTGCACAAATGGCTGAACAAAGTCAACTGTACCATTTTTTTTCTAGAGAGCAGTGACTTGACAGCTTAGAAGTATGTGTTATTAAAACTATTACAGCTGCTGTGGGTCAAGAAGACAGATGCAGAGTAAACCTTTCATGAGTAATTAGAATGATTCTTGTAAAACACGGAAACTATTTCACATTTCATTGGCTTCTTGAATGAAATGTGAATCCATTTCCTTTATACTGTAAACTGGAAAAACTCCAGAGAAAGGTTAAAATGAGTTTGTTTGGGAGATAAATAGAGAATGAGATCAAATACTTATTTTTATTGTTTGTTTCCAGCTTTTCGTTTCTCAGAATATTTCTGTAATTGTCGTAAATGATCATATGGCTTTATCCTCTGACACCCAATATTCCCTTCAAGAAAAACTCAGGCACTTTTTTTATTTTTTATTCTATCCTTCTGACCACCCGAGGGGCATTGCAAAATGCTAATAAAGTTTGTAAACTCAGTACCTAAAGTTATTTTACAACAGCTGCTCTTTCTCTGTCTATCCGTCATCTTGGATAATTCTACTGCATCGGTGTATAGAACTGTCAGAATGGTAAAGCAACTTCACGCTGTAAGGCTGCTATTGAATGTCCCGTAATGCCACTCTTAATTTTTGGGAAACCAAGGGCCGCGTCTCACAGTGCTTCAACATGCTGCAAGGCTCCACTTCTTCTGAAGCAAGAAGTCAAACAGAAGTGTGTCACTTCCTAGAACCAAGAGATCAGTAAGGCATAGGGGCTCACCATGTTGTCACAAGACCCAAAGGAAGACTTAGAAGGCAACAATTTTAACGTAATAACCACATAATTACACATATTGGCTGAATGGTTTATCACTAAAAGAAAAAACTGGACAGTCTTTATAGCTGCTGAGTGACATCATCAACCACCCCTGACCACTTCACTTTGGATGAGTGTTGCTTATGTCACTTCCCTACAAACAAATCAGGCTATCAATCATCTTGTATAGTTGAGGTAATCAGGACTCTCACACTTTTTCCTAAGGCCTCATGCACACAACGTGTTTTTTCACTGTCAGTGATTTGGCTTCAGTGGTCCGTGTCCGATTTTGATTCAGTTGTGTTTCCTTGTATCTTCCTTTTTTTTTGTCTGACAGTGGGGAAAAAAGAAAGGTTAATGAAAAGTGTAATTTTATTGCACCAAGGTCTTGTAGAAAAAAACGGACACGGACACGGATGACATACCAGTTGTGCATCCGTTTTTTTTGACGGACCCATTGACTTGAATGGGTCCGTCCTCTGTTTTCCACTGACAAGAATAGGACAGGTTATATTTTTTTTAACGGACTGGAATCACGGATCACGGACGCGGAGAAAAAACGGAGGACTATCAGTTTTTTTTCACAGCTCCATAGAAATGAATGGGACTTCCGCTAAACTGTGAAAAATGATGGACGGACGCGGATGCACACAACGGTCGTGTGCATGAGGCCTAAGAGTCCAGTCAGGAATTAGGGTCCTTTAAAACAGGCCAATGCACAGGTCAATGATTGGAAACAAAATGCTTGTTTATGATCATTTTCACCTTGTTTTGCTGTATTTACATGCTGCAATCACTCCCTCATTATGGGGATGGACCATCGTTACTTGTTAATCCTCCAAGACTTATTGACCCTGATTATTATTCAATTACTCCAGAATTCAGGCTTCAAAAAGTAGCAAAATGTGGCTTTTGCAACTTTTTGGGCTTACACAAAAATTATTTTTTTAATTTTTTTTGGGGCATTTTTATACCACTCACTTCCATTTTGAAATCTGGGCGGAAAAGTATGCATGTTAGCTATGTTAATGAGTTTCACTCCAAATTTATCACTGAGATAAATTATTATTCATTTTAAAATGCCATTTATTCCATGGCACTGTACATCCAGACAGGGTTACACAAATATAAAAATACAATAAACAAGAAGCTATTAACAGTCCCTGCCCGCAAGAGCTTACAATCTATAAGAGGGTGCAGTAGGAAGAGTGTAGTAGCTTTTGTAGACTAAAGTGTTAGGTTTAAGGATGAGACACATTTATCAAACATGTGTCATTTGATAAATGTGGCATAAAGTGCTCCAAACCAGACTCAAGCAAAACGGACTTCAAATATTCCCATCATGATCAATTTCCCCCAATTGTCTGCACATCCATGCCTACACAGGGTGATATTCTGCCCACCAACAGTGTTGTTTGGTGCCACATGAAATATGCAATCATTTGGAGACAACATTTACTCATTCTTTGATTGGCGGCACATTTACACAGGACAGTTACGGGCCCTTAGGGTGCTGCCACACATTCAGACTTTTTGATGCAGTTTTTTAAGTAAAAATCAGGTATGGATCATAACAGGAGAGAAAGTATTAAAGGCAAATATAACTTCTGCATTTTTTTCAATCCTCTTCTGCCTTCAAAAACTGCATAAAAAACCTACCTGTGAGGCAGCCCCCTACTCAGTTTTTTTCTCAGAAATCCCGCTCCAGTCATATAAACCTATGTACATCACAGAGCTCATCTTCTCTCTCTGTATCACATCATGACATCACACAGGACAGAAATTTCTTGAAAGGTTCAGCGTAATTCTGGGTGGAATTATTCATTGGCTAATTCTTAGATTTGGAAAACTTCAATTAATAAAAAGGGTCAATACAATTTTTGTGGATCGGATGTGTCCCCATTCATGGGTCATTGGATGCAGACAAAAAACACAGTCGTGTGCATGAGCCCTAAAACTGACTGGACACACCTGAAACTGATGACACCCAGTTGAATGTCATTTATACATAAACTTCTAGCAGCAATAATAGAGGAATGGCACAATGCAGAGTTATAAGAATAAATGCTCTGGAATTGTCATTACATGTGGAATACAATTATTTACTAAAATAGACATATCATGAGTGGTGACTGGTCCTCTTCAAGGATTTAGTATGCTAGCACCCAGTTTGTAACACAATTAGTTGGGACTCTCTAAGTTCCTAGCCTTGAATTTTCCACATTATACGGCCAGTCTAGAGCATTCCACAGTGAAAAATAGCATCTCATCACTTTGTGCATAAAAAATGCTGATGCATCCTAAAAGTGTTTTTCTTTTCCGTGAGATGAAGATGTATTGAGTGAATGGTTTTGGATAATTTACAAGCAAATCAATAAGAGCCTTCAGGGTAGGTCAGAAAAATTTATTGACACAGCCATGCGCTTGTCCACTCTGTTAGATGTATGAGAGTGCTGAATGTGAACACTAGTAGAAAATCCTGCAAAAGTTTCCCTGCAGCTACATCGACCAGAATCAATAATTTCTATTCTCAATCTATATAAATAAGTGAACTCAATTTAGCTCTCGGCCTGTATTACCCTTGAATCAAGCTCTGGGAGGATGTCTCCAACTGTGTGGGTCTAGAACCACTCTGATGGATGAACACCAACTGTTTCTACTCTTTGCTTTCTTAAATCCATCCACACAGAAACAGATGATCATTCCTGCCCTCTCTTGAGACACATCAGAAGATACACAGCTTTCCAGGCAGTGGCTTTCATTAAAAACACCCTCTTTCATGTGAAGAGCTTCCTCAGAAAGAAAGTGCAGACCAAAAGGCACCGAATGCTCAAAGGTCTCTGTAGTATAACCAAACAAATGGTTCTATCCTGACTAAAGCTGGGCCATAATATACAGGAAATAACAACACTAACGCTATCGCTGCTCACCTGCCAACATCAAGCAGTTTCTAGATTGTATTTACTAGAGAAATATGGATGCCTAACATGAAAGTCTTCTGAGATGCTCAATGAAATCTGCATCAAACGTTCCTATTTGCATGGTTTTCCTCATTTTTTTCAGTCCTTGCACTTTAATCTGAAGCCTGTCAGCCCTTCCCACACATTTACCACATTTATTTCTCCATTTATCATCATGCAGGCTGAGAGTAGGCAGCTGAGTAACTCGTAAGGTATGTGCCTCAGACAGTAATGACATCATTAACTGATAGATCCATTAATGACTATTACGTAAGTATTGTACAAGTATCATTCAAAGTATCAGTATCAGGCTAGTTTCACACTGGCGTTCAACTCTTCCATCAGGCTGTGTCGGGAGAGGAACAGCCTGACGGAGTTCATTGTATCCAGCATAGCCAGAAAGGGCCAGAGCACCGCCAGGCCTTATTTACTATAATGAGACCTGGTGGAGAGCTGTCCTGTTTCCGGCATTAGTGCTAGGATTTGCCCAGATAAAAAAACTATGCTTGCAGCAGTTTTTGCCTAGAGGAATCCTGACACTAACGCTGGAAACAGGCCAGGTCTCCATCAGGTCCTATTATAGTCAATGGTGGAAAGGCAGTATTCAGGTTTACCGGATAGGCCAAACTGTGACAGGCTGCTCCTCTTCTGGAACAGCCTGCTAGAAGATTTTACTACTAGTGTGAAACCAGCCATACATGGTACAGACACCGGCTCGAATCCAGACATGTTCTCAATGCTTTTACTAATATGCCAAAAGCCAGTGGTAAAATGCCATATATGACTCTTTAATTAATAGCGCATAGTTGATGAGGACAGATGAAGGACGAATGCAAACATTTGAAAAAGAAAAATGAGCATACTGAGTCTTGTTTTAGTCATAATGGCAAATTGTAACCCACCTTGTCAATATGACTAAAATCAGACTCAGCATGCTTATTTTCTTAATATGTATACAGCTGAGATATTGATCTGGGTGGGGCAAACAGGTAGTGGTAGTGGTTTTCTTACCAATCCCACCATGAGGGGGGACCTTGGCATCCTTCCAGTTCTCTGATCATCGGTTCCTGGTAGGGATGAGCTAAGTTTTGAAAAATTATATTCAGTCGATTTCCCAAACTTCGACAAGAAATTTGATTTGTTAAGAATTAATTTGTCACAACACGGTGGCTGAGGAAATGTAGGGAGCAGGCTGCTGCATTGAACCCACTCCATACACAGCAGGTGTAGCAGACACCAAGCTGCAATGATGGGGAATGGCGTTTAGGATGAATAGGAGAAGGGATCAAAAGATCCCAGGTTCAAGCCCCCTAAGAAAGTTTAAAGTTGTCACTGTAAAAGTAAAAAAATATATATATATTTAAGTTTAATCACCCCTTTCCCAATTTTACTTACAAAAAATTAAAAAAATTAAATATATATATATATATATATATATATGATATATGATATATATACAGTACAGACCAAAAGTTTGGACACACCTTCTCATTCAAAGAGTTTTCTTTATTTTCATGACTATGAAGGCATCAAAACTATGAATTAACACATGTGGAATTATATACATAACAAACAAGTGTGAAACAACTGAAAAAATGTCATATTCTAGGTTCTTCAAAGTAGCCACCTTTTGCTTTGATTACTGCTTTGCACACTCTTGGCATTCTCTTGATGAGCTTCAAGAGGTAGTCCCCTGAAATGGTCTTCCAACAGTCTTGAAGGAGTTCCCAGAGATGCTTAGCACTTGTTGGCCCTTTTGCCTTCACTCTGCGGTCCAGCTCACCCCAAACCATCTCGATTGGGTTCAGGTCCGGTGACTGTGGAGGCCAGGTCATCTGGCGCAGCACCTCATCACTCTCCTTCATGGTCAAATAGCCCTTACTTTCAAAGTTTTACCAATTTTTCGGCTGACTGACTGACCTTAATTTCTTAAAGTAATGATGGCCACTCGTTTTTTTCTTTACTTAGCTGCTTTTTTCTTGCCATAATACAAATTCTAACAGTCTATTCAGTAGGACTATCAGCTGTGTATCCACCTGACTTCTCCTCAAAGCAACTGATGGTCCCAACCCCATTTATAAGGCAAGAAATCCCACTTATTAAACCTGACAGGGCACACCTGTGAAGTGAAAACCATTTCAGGGGACTACCTCTTGAAGCTCATCAAGAGAATGCCAAGAGTGTGCAAAGCAGTAATCAAAGCAAAAGGTGGCTACTTTGAAGAACCTAGAATATGACATATTTTCAGTTGTTTCACACTTGTTTGTTATGTATATAATTCCACATGTGTTAATTCATACAGGGAGTGCAGAATTATTAGGCAAGTTGTATTTTTGAGGATTAATTTTATTATTGAACAACAACCATGTTCTCAATGAACCCAAAAACTCATTAATATCAAAGCTGAATATTTTTGGAAGTAGTTTTTAGTTTGTTTTTAGTTTTAGCTATTTTAGGGGGATATCTGTGTGTGCAGGTGACTATTACTGTGCATAATTATTAGGCAACTTAACAAAAAACAAATATATACCCATTTCAATTATTTATTTTTACCAGTGAAACCAATATAACATCTCAACATTCACAAATATACATTTCTGACATTCAAAAACAAAACAAAAACAAATCAGTGACCAATATAGCCACCTTTCTTTGCAAGGACACTCAAAAGCCTGCCATCCATGGATTCTGTCAGTGTTTTGATCTGTTCACCATCAACATTGCGTGCAGCAGCAACCACAGCCTCCCAGACACTGTTCAGAGAGGTGTACTGTTTTCCCTCCTTGTAAATCTCACATTTGATGATGGACCACAGGTTCTCAATGGGGTTCAGATCAGGTGAACAAGGAGGCCATGTCATTAGATTTTCTTCTTTTATACCCTTTCTTGCCAGCCACGCTGTAGAGTACTTGGACGCGTGTGATGGAGCATTGTCCTGCATGAAAATCATGTTTTTCTTGAAGGATGCAGACTTCTTCCTGTACCACTGCTTGAAGAAGGTGTCTTCCAGAAACTGGCAGTAGGACTGGGAGTTGAGCTTGACTCCATCCTCAACCCGAAAAGGCCCCACAAGCTCATCTTTGATGATACCAGCCCAAACCAGTACTCCACCTCCACCTTGCTGGCGTCTGAGTCGGACTGGAGCTCTCTGCCCTTTACCAATCCAGCCACGGGCCCATCCATCTGGCCCATCAAGACTCACTCTCATTTCATCAGTCCATAAAACCTTAGAAAAATCAGTCTTGAGATATTTCTTGGCCCAGTCTTGACGTTTCAGCTTGTGTGTCTTGTTCAGTGGTGGTCGTCTTTCAGCCTTTCTTACCTTGGCCATGTCTCTGAGTATTGCACACCTTGTGCTTTTGGGCACTCCAGTGATGTTGCAGCTCTGAAATATGGCCAAACTGGTGGCAAGTGGCATCTTGGTAGCTGCACGCTTGACTTTTCTTAGTTCATGGGCAGTTATTTTGCGCCTTGGTTTTTCCACACGCTTCTTGCGACCCTGTTGACTATTTTGAATTAAACGCTTGATTGTTCGATGATCACGCTTCAGAAGCTTTGCAATTTTAAGAGTGCTGCATCCCTCTGCAAGATATCTCACTATTTTTGACTTTTCTGAGCCTGTCAAGTCCTTCTTTTGACCCATTTTGCCAAAGGAAAGGAAGTTGCCTAATAATTATGCACACCTAATATAGGGTGTTGATGTCATTAGACCACACCCCTTCTCATTACAGAGATGCACATCACCTAATATGCTTAATTGGTAGTAGGCTTTCGAGCCTATACAGCTTGGAGTAAGACAACATGCATAAAGAGGATGATGTGGTCAAAATACTCATTTGCCTAATAATTCTGCACGCAGTGTAGTTTTGATGCCTTCAGTGTGAATGTACAATTTTCATAGTCATGAAAATAAAGAAAATTCTTTGAATGAGAAGGTGTGTCCAAACTTTTGGTCTGTACTGTATATATATATATATATATATATATTTATTCGATCTATTAGACCGCCCTTCAATACTGAGGCACAGTAATTCTATATATCATTTAAAAGATTAACAAGGATTGTGTCAGCAGTTGAACAAGATTCACACAGCGATATATTAGACCACCCTTCAATACTGAGGCACAGTAATTCTATATATAAACTAACAGATTAACTGGAATTGTGGCAGCAGGTGAACAAGATGCTCACAGCGATTACACTCAACATGCACTGTCCCTGCAGTCTCTCTATGATTTCCCTATAGTGTCTAAAAACTCTCTGTACGATCTCCCTACACTGTCCCTACACTCTCTCTATCCAATATTCTACAATTCAAAGCTTTCTGCAACACATTCCCTAGTGCATAAGAGCTTGTCACATCTCTCCCTAAGCTCAGCTCACAGTAAAATGGTGGAGACCGCACTGATGATGCTTTTTATAGGGCTGTGACAACACAGGGGATGGCTATCTGCTGATTGGCTAGCTGCACAGCATTATGGGTCATATTGTGTTCCCAGGCTTCTTACTTTCACTTTGTGCACATGCAGCAGCCATTTTAGAAAAAATCTGATTCGTTACCACGAAGCTCGAAAAAATTCGGCTTCTCAGTGAATCAAATTTTTCCTAAACTTCAGATCAAATTCCACTTCAGATGCTTCGATTTGTTAAACACTAGTTCCTGGTCTTGAAGAACCTCTTTAATACATAATACAAGATATAGGGGAATTCATAAAGGCATAATCACCAGATTTGTGGCCTAAAAGGTTGCAAATTATAACACAAGCTCCCTTTTGCACAAAAGGTTACACCACACTTGTTACTTTTCTAAAAATGGATGGGAGGAATGTGGGCTGTGGGACCACCTGAAACCTATGCAAGGTCCCAGCTAGTAGATTTAAAAGGGGTTTTCCAACCCCTATAATGATCCAAATGCCCAGACACCTCATATAAGTTATACTTAACCAATTCCTCGGCACCCATGTTGCTCCTTATACCCACGCAGTAGCCGCTGCATCTCTCCATCACGCGGATCAAAACATCCAGCTATGGGGGGAAGGGGGCAGTCAATGCATCTCCCCATCACGCAGATCAAAACATCCAGCTATGGGGGGGGCAGTCAATAGCAGGACATGACAGGGACGATCCTCCCTAGCATCTCGGGTGACACTAGGGAGGTTAGTCTCCATTGCAGCCTGCTATCGGCTATTGGATGTTTTGATCTGTGCAAGGATCAGGAGCAACGCGGGTTCCGGAAAGCGGGGTAAGTATAACCTATATAAGGGGCTTGGGCATTGGGAGAGTCATTATAGGGGTTAAGTTTCAAGCATATGGACTTCCCGAGGTGCACCAAAGTAATTAAGAGGCTTATATGTCTTGATAAATTGGGCACATCTCACTCCTGTGCAAACTAGATCAAGACTGGTGTAATAGACACCAGCCTTGATAAATTCCACTCAGTATAAGGCCTAGTTCTCACTTTAGTGTTTGGTCAGTGAATTTTTCCATTCTGCCTTATCAATGGAGGTTCCATTCCTTGCTTTGATTTAAAAATCACTGATGGAAATCACCGCAGTGTGGACTAGGCCTAACTTGTATTTTATACATTAAAATCCCTACTCTTGCTTAAAGGTCCAGTGGGCAGTCCTAATCATTGATTGATCATTGACTGTATGAGTGAGATAGCTGTCAGGCCACCTACTTGAGTAAGCATACATACTGTATATGGTAGCATAGCATGAACCTCCTATCATGCTAGTTTTTTCCTATACACATACATTCTTATCTTATGCTGTTGAATTTACAATCTTACCACAAGCTAAATGGTTTCCTGAAATTGTAATTACATTAACGGGCTAGGCTTACCACAGATGCTCCTTCCCACTATGAACTCAAACTTTCAGTAAACCTTGGAGGAGTCACCAGACACACTTCCCTGCAGTGGAGGTGTCTTGTTTTTAAGGTGTTGGGTGTCAGGGTTTTATTTCATGTAGTCTTCAGTCTATTGATCCTTATTAAGGAAACACTCCAGACACATTGGCTCAAATTTTCTAATGTCAGTGCACCTAGATTTTAGTAACATAGTACATAAGGCCGAAAAAAGACATTTGTCCATCCAGTTCGGCCTGTTATCCTGCAAGTTGATCCAGAGGAAGGCAAAAAAAAAACCTGTGAGGTAGAAGCCAATTTTCCTCACTTTTTGGAGTAGATTTTTTGATTTAAAAAAATGTACCAATTTGGCACATGTGGGTGATATAGTGTAGCTGTTGCAGTGCAATGTGTTAGGTAGTCTGATAGATTCTGCTGTCCATACATACATGCAGACGTGCTAAAATGTGAAGTTTCACGTATTGCACCAAAATATTCGCATCATTAGTGCCGATTTGATTTATATTAGAGCACTCTAACTGCATATAAAGCCATTTTTAATGTTCTGCCGTGCCAACCACTTTCTTCAGTCTTAGAAACTTCTAGCAGCTTGAGAAATGTAGCAAAAGTGACCCATGCCTGTATTTTGCGCACATTACGCGAATATCACATTGCCGATTTTTCGCAATCAAGAAAATAATCTCGAATTTGCGAATATATGACGAATATTCGCCCAAATATTCGTGAAATATTGTGAATTTGAATATAGCCCCTGCCGCTCATCACTAGTCTAGACAGCCTAAGTCTACACCATCTATTGGACTAGTAAATCTGCCCCATTTTCAGAGTCTAGGGGACAGCGTATAACACTGGGACACCACAGAGAGAATCACTGGGTCATGCATCGCCCCTCCGGCCCACACTAGGTATAACACAGGAGGACACTTTTGCACAGTTTTCCTTTAATGTGGATTATTACTAGAGATGAGCGAATCGAAGTTGACTTTGATCCAAATTTCAGGAAAGATTCGATTCGCACCGAATCCGAATTTCTTCACGGTTTGTGGTAATTTTTCTAAAATGGCTGCTGCACATGTTATGACATGGAGCAAGGAACTCTGGGAACGAGGGATCACCCACAATGCCATGCATGCAGCCAATCAGCAGCTAGCCAGCCTTGTGATGTCACAGCCCTATAAATAGCCTCAGCCATCTTGGATTTACCCATTTCCAGTGTACTTAGTGCAGAGAGAGATGTCAGCAGGCACTAGGGACAGTGGTAGAAAAGACTTTAAAACTTTTATTTTGCTGTATAGAAGTTCAGGGAAAGGATTGGGAGGAATCATTCCACAGTACTGAAGCAGAACAGGGTTCAGTAGGAGAGTTTACAGCCTGGGAAATAGGAACAATCCTATTACACCTTACTGCACTGACTGCGGATCCAAATTGCCATTATACAGCTCTGTAATTCCAGCAAACCATTCTGGTTATTGGGGTGCAAGTGCTGTTTGATACAGCCATTAACAGGGTTTATTACAAGGAAATATTTCTACGTCTTAATTGCCCTTGTGCGTTGCAGTTATATGTTCTAAAGCATTTTTTGGCTTGTATTAGTGGGAAAAAAAGTCTTATTAGCCGTTGTGTGGTGAAGTGAGAAAATGATAACCCTTTTTGGCGTGTATTAGTGGCAAAAATATATATATATTTGCCGTTCAGCGGTGCAGTTATATGTTCTAAAGCCCTTTTTGGAGTGTATTAGTGGCAAAAAAAAAAAAATTGCCGTTCAGCGGTGCAGTTGCCAGTTATATGTTCTAAAGCCCTTTTTGGCGTGTATTAGTAGCAAAAAATATATATTTGCCGTTCAGCGGTGCAGTTATATGTTTTTTTTAATGCCCTTTTTGGCATGTATTAGTGGCAAAAAAATATATTTCCAAAGCCCTTTTTGGCGTGTATTAGTGGGAAAAAAAGGCTTATTAGCCGTTGTGTGGTGAATTGAGAAAATTAGTGACTTTTTAGGAGTATTTTAATTTCATTTTTATTTATTTATTTGATCTAACAGTATGTCAGACAGAGAAGTGCCAGGCCCTGCACAGGGCAGTGGCAGAGGCTTAAATGTTTCTGGTGTAGGCACAGGTCGCAGCAGAGTAAGGGGGCATGGCAGCAGGAGTTGCAGTGAGAGGCTTGAGCTCCTGATGTCATCTAGCGGTCGTGTCTTGACCTGCAACCCTGCAGTTCTAGAATGGTTGACTCAGTCATCTACTTCGTCCCAAGTGACATCAGAAACCCCCAGCCAAGAGTCAGTGGATTCGTCAGACACAACCCTTAGTTGGCATGGCCCGGGAGCAGGCCCTGTGCTCTCACCTGTCCTCAACCTGCCTCTGTCCTTTTCTGTTCCCTTAGCCAGAGAAATATTATATGCTGTGGGCTCAGCTCCACTATACAGCGAGGACAAGCCAATAGAGGACAGTCAGCAGCTACTGGCCAGCCAAGATGTGGAGGAGACATCCACTGCTTCCTCCGGTAGGCGGGCAAGTAGTGATGAGGAGAGTGGCGTGGGAGCTGGTGTTGTGAGTGGTCAGAGACCATTGACAAGGACATCAGTGACGTGTAAGACAGTACTCGATGATGATGATGTAGGCGATCGCACTTGGGAGCCGGGTGAATTAGGGGCTTCATCATCATTGGGAGAAGAGGGTAGCAGCTTGCCTGTGAGGCAGCGGCGGAGCCAAACGTGGCTGGGGTAGACCACCTGCTTCGCAGGAGCCTACCTGTCCAGAAAGTAGTGGTGAAGGGTTTCATGGAAGTAGCGGCGGTAGCAGTCAGTCAGTGCGGAGTGTTGGGGTAAAATCACCTACTTGGCGGTGTGGCAGTTTTTTGTTAAGCTGCCGGAGGAGGTGAACATGGCCATTTGTAGAATCTGTGGGCAGAAGATGAAGCATGACCAGGGTGCCAATGTAGGCACCATGGCCCTGCGTCAACATATGCAGCGTCACCATAAAGTGACCTGGGAGAACTGTGGCTTCGATGTGGTGGTCCAGCCTGTAGCAGCAACTGCTGCATAACCCAGTGGCACGCACCCGATTTCAGGCAGTCAAGGCTCCACCACCTCAGCCGAAAGGAGCTGTCTGTCCTTCCCATTATCTGCTGGTCCTGATGCTCCTGCTCCTCCTCCTACTCCTCGTCAGTCATTCCGTCAGCAATCGATCACCGAAGCAATTGCCAAGAGACAACAGTAGGCGTGCAATCATCCAATGGCGCAGAAGCTGAATGTGCTCCTGGCCAGGTTGCTGGTGCTGCAGTACCTCCCTCTCCAAGTGGTGGACTCTGCACCTATCAGAGAATTGATGGCTTGCGCCGAGCCGAGGTGGAGAGTCCCAAGCAGTAGTTTCTTTGCCAAAAAGGCAGTACCAGCCCTTCACACATATATAGAACAGAAGGTGGGCCAGTCCTTGAGCCTATCAGTGTCTGCCAAAGTGCACAGCAGCACCGCAATTGTTGAGTTGTAACTACGGTCAGGGACAATACATGTCCTTTACGTCCCACTGAGTGAATGTGGTTCCTGCACAGCCACATCAGCAACTTGGCCAGGTGACGCCGCTTCCACCTCCACGTTCTCACGCCATTGGTCCTGCGACAATGTCCGCCTCTGCATCCTCACAGAGCATACCATATGTGCAGGTCACGGCGGTATCACGCTGTTCTGCACCTCGTTTGCCTGGGCGAACGTAGTCACAAAGGGAAGGAACTTCTCCATGTCCTTCATCAAAAAATGGAATCCTGGTTTTCTCCGCAACAACTCAAAATCAGAACCATGGTAACCGACAACAGGAAGAACATGGTGTCAGAGCTGCATCAAGGAGGGCTGAGACATGCGCCCTGCGTGGCACATGTGTTCAATCTGGTTGTCAAGCGGTTCCTGAAGTCTTCCACCCATCTGCAAGACATCCTAAGAATGGCCAGGAAACTTTGCGTGCACTTCAGCCACTCATACACCGCAAAGCACACCCTCCTTGAGATGCAGCGGCAGAACAGCATCCCCCAACATAGCCTGATATACAACATTTCCACCCATTGGAATTCCACCCTCCATATGTTGGACCGACTATATGAACAGAGAAAGGCTATAAACGATTTCTTGATGATCCAAGTGAACAGGAGTACTCCCCTGTGTAACCTTGATGTCAGCCAGTGGCAGCTCATGCATGACACCTGCCGTTTGCTCAGGCCCTTTAAGGAGGCCACGTTATTTGTTAGACCTGGAGTAGGACCTGAACCAGCAGGTGTTGGAATACTTGGACAGCACCCTGCCACCCCACATTGAAGATCCACTGGACTACTGGGCAGCCAAACTGGATGTTTGCCCTGGAAAAGCTGTCCTGTCCGGCCAGTAGTGTGGCATCAGAGCGGGTGTTTAGCACGGTGGGGGTCATAGTTACCTCAAGAAGAACTCGCCTGTCCTCCCAAAGTGTGAAAAGACTGACCTTTGTCAAGATGAATCAAACGTGGATCAGCCAGGATTTCCACCCACCAATGCCTGATGCATCAAACTAGATCATCCATGGTGCCAGACAAACACTTTGACAAAAGAGACCGGTTTCTTCAGGCTACCTGCCTCATCTATTATTCTGATGCTGCCACTCGCCTGATGCCACACATCTGATGCCAAGTGCTCCTTCTTTCACACACCATCTTCAACTGGTAGTCGTATTGCCACCCACCTCCCCACTCTGTCATTGGGTCACTCTGTTGTCTTGTGATGCTGCTGCCACCTCCACACTATGTCACCTTGCAACTCTGTGGTATCCTGATGCTGCGGCCACCTCCACACTATGTCACCTTGCCACTTTGTGGTCTCCTGATGCTGTTGCTACCTCAACACTATGTCACCTTGCCACTCTGTGGCCTCCTGATGCTGCTGCCACCTCCACACTATGTCATTGTGCCACTCTGTGGCCTCCTGATGCTGCTTCCACCTCTACACTTTCATTGTGCCACTCTGTGGCCTCCTCCTGAGGCTGCTGCTGCTGCCGTCACCTCCGCGCTGTCATTGTGCCACCCTGTGGCCTCTTTCTGATAATGCTGCTGCCACCACCTCCACACTGTCATTGTGCAACCCTGTGGCCTCCTCCTGATGCTGCTACAACCTCCACACTGTCATTGTGCCACTCTGTGGCCTCCTGATGCTGCTGCCGCCACCTCCACACTGTCATTGTGCCACCCTGTGGCCATCTTCTGGATGACATCATCATTTATTTGACCCTTCTTTTGATCTGTCAGAAGGAAGGAAAAATGAGACGTACAACAGATCCTGTCTATGTGACAACAGTAAGGCCTGCATGATATGGTCCCTATTTTGCATCAGAATTGGCTTATGATTTGGTAGCCAAAAGCAGGAGTGGGTACAAAACACAGAAGACATGCAAATATTCCATTCATGTGTCATCTCTGTTTTGGATCCACTCCAGTTTTTTTTTGCTTTAGCAATACTGATGGATTACTGACCAAATGCTGTAACAAAAACTTACTGCTGACACCCTCTTCACTCTGTCGGGGGGGCTCTACTTGTATAAGAGTTTAATAGAACAGATTCTATAGACATCTATGTGGAATCAGCTGCCGACGGTGTAAAAGGAGTGCGCTTCTTCTTGACGCTAACATTGACCTGTAAGGCTGAGTTCACACTTGAGTTATTTGGTCAGTGTTGGCCCCGTGACTGCCCAAATAAGTGAAGTGTGCAGTGATTCTAAGAGCGACGCCTGTCATCTGCATGTCATACTGTCTCACAGTATTGTTTCACTACCATAGCAGACTCCCTAGGCACAGTGTTCTACACCACTATAAAGGCTCTCTGCAGCCAGGAAATAGCAGTTTTTTAACGCGATTCGCCGCAAAATAATTTGTATCAAGCCAAATTTTTGGGAAAAATTCGGCGAAGCAGCCGAATCAAATTTTTAAGAAATTTGCTCTTCTCTAGTTATTACATAGGTGCAATAGTATCCTCCAACTGTTCTATAAATATGTAGTAGATAGAACTGTTCTTAAAACACTGGTTATGAAAAAAAAACACGATAAACGCGAAAATATATATAATATATATATACAAGACTTTTTTACTGCATTATTGAGTCTGTAACTCACAGTTCCCAGCAGAAACACATTTTTAGATATTTATACTTTTAAAAAAGTGTTCTTTTATGAGTGCCTTAATGCTATGGGATTAGCGCTGTTGTTTTTTAGTGTTACATTAGTCACACAGGGAGATGTGAAGTTCTGAGCTTGCCATTTCTGTTTTACAGCAATCATAACAAACTGGCTTTCTTGTAATATTGTTTTTTTATTTGATTAGTTACCTATTGTTATCTTTTCCACAAATAAATGTGTTTTTACTCAGCAACTTATGTCTGTGGATAGCACTGCAGAACGACAGAATAATAGGATGAAATGTCTGCAAAGACCTGTGAATGACACATTATTATTATTGCTATTTCAATCATTATCATTAGAGATGAGCAAAGTTTTAAAAAATTTGATTCGGCAAACTTTGTCAAGAAATTCAATTTGTTACAAATTACTTTGTCACAATTTGCTTTTCATTGTATGGAGCTGGCACAATGACTGGGAATGGTTATCGCACTGCTGATTGCGGCATCTGACACTCACATTCAGGTGCTTAGGGGGTTATTTTGGGGTTAAGATATATATATACTTAGCAACGAGGTCCACAGTTAAAAAACCATAATAAGAAGTTTTACATTTCAACTTCTATAACTAATGATATAAGTCAAACAGATTAAATAAAACTCATACACGTCTGATGAAAGTACCATTGATCCATACACTGCGCAATATCACCGAACAGACGCTTGTGTTTCTAATCTTTTTATTATGTTCTTTCAAATATATAAGAATAAAAGCACAATTTTATAGAAATAGGGTGGAATATTTGGGTTTAATCTCCCAGTGGGTGAACAGTAACTATAAGCTAACGCATATCCATACCACTCTATGAGTCTTCTATTTTGAAAAAACTAATGAGCCAAAAACAGATGCAGATTCAAAAAGAAAACATATAAAGGAAAGACTAATACTTCTCTCTTCTTTTGTATTCACTGTTTGTGTCTCAAACATCAAAACCTTCTACGGATACTCTAAGCATGTTCCAGCCTTAGAGGTTGTCATACATCTGCCTGCACTGTGAGTGCACAACAGGTTCATAAGCCTTACCAAGTACATGAAATAGAACAGTCCATTAAGTGAAAGGCAACTTTTTCAAGGCCCTCAATGATCATTTACTTCATGTCCAAAAATGATGGTGATCCCAGGATATTAAATTGGCTAACACATTTGATTCCAATCTGAACTCACTAAGTAGTTCTCTTATCTATTGAACTCCATATGACTCCATACAAAATGGGAACTGGAACTGATGAATATGTGTGGTGGATAAATAATGCAACATAGTTCAGATTATCATTGAGTACATGCTACTGACTCATAGCAACATCATCATGCTGATACGTATGCTATTTCTGCATGCAGAGTTTAATATAGTAAGGGTAATTGAGTTCATGTTACGATAATAATGGTAATTACTTAGATTTTGATGGTCATAAAGATGAAAAAATATTAAGTATACAGCTGACAAAAAAATATTTCACTTGCAAAGTGACATTTCCAAATCATTTTTAAACTAGATACATAAAGAACTGGGATGAGAGGACGATAACTGCCATGAAAAGAGGGGTCCTACTTAGTAAATAAAATTAATTAATTAATTTTAAAATACCGGTAATGCTCTTTCTTAGTGTAGCTTTGTATAACCAACTGGACATTGGACATATCCCACATGCTGGTCTTGATAAATCCTGTGGTGCGGGAGGGTGCGCTGAACTTATGACAAGATGCAGGCCTCGTCATAAATTAGGCGCATCCTCCAGCAGTCCATGCACCTAAACTTAAAGGGGTTGTCTCACTCCAGTAAATGGCATTTATCATGTAGAGAAAGTTAATACAAGGCACTTACTAATATATGGTTATTATCCATATTGTCTACTCCGCTGGCTGGACTCAGTTTTCCATCACATTTTATACTGCTCGTTTCCATGGTTGCGACCACACTGCAATCCATCAGCGGTGGTCATGCTTGCACACTATAGGAAAAAGCACCAGCCTATGCGCACTCCCACGGTTCTGGCCACTAGAGAGGTTGGCACTTTTTCCTACAGTGTGCAAGCATGACCACCACTGATGTATTGCAGGGTGGTCGTAAACCATGGAAACAAGCAGTGTAAAATGTGATGGAAAAATGAACCAAGCCAGAGAAGGAGGCAATATGGACACTCACATTACATTAGTAAGTGCCTTGTATTAACTTTCTCTAAATGATAAATGCAATTTGCTGTAGAGAGACAACCCCTTTAAATCTACGGCAGCTCCGAGCTGCCGTAGATTTCAGTCTTCTCATACACCAGAAAATTGGTATAAAAGAAGATAAATGTGCTGGACACCCTGCCTGCCATCCCCCTCCCCACCACGCTCCCTTCTCAGAAAGTGGGGAGGTGGCGTAGAAATAACAATAAATTTAGTCACAGTGGTATTTAAAAAGCTGCAAACACAGGGAAAACTGGTGTATGGGGAAGGGTAAATCTCCTCCTGTGTCTGAGGAGTGGATCTAGTGAGAGACAGAGGTAGACCTGCACATTCATTTGAATGGGTGCCATGTAATATTCCATATACCCAGCGCAGTAGACAATAAAGTGAAAATGAACAAAAACCAATAGATTCCCCTGTAAAGAACAGCTGATCACCAGGAGGCTTAACAAGCCAGACCTGCATCAATCAGCTGATCACTAGAGCAGCCTAGATCTCAGAATGGGCGGTCCAAGTTTTTTTATTAAAAAGAAAAAACAGATGCTGTTTATGTTGATTAATGCAATATTAAATCCCATAAGCTAATAAAGACCAATCAACAGAAATGTTACTTTTTTAACAGAATATAATAGCTAAAAGGAAAACCCCAGTGTAAATAAAGCCGCGGTACATTTTTATATCCAGTAAGTATGACTGAATCCAAGAGTGGTAAAAACTTAAAGGGATTTTCCAGACTCATGATATTAATGACCTATCCACAGGGTAGGTCATCAATATCCAATCAGTGGAGGCCAGAAACGCCTGCAGCCTCTGATGTGGGAGTTAGCACTTTCAATCGAACAGGAAGCACAGCTCCATTCAAAGTGTAGTCGTCGTGTAGTGGTCGTGTTGGGTTACTGCAGCTCAGCTCCCATTCACTTCAACGGGAAATGAGCTGCAGTGGCTAAGCACAGCCACTACAGTTTGAACGGAGCTGTGCTTCCTGTTCTATTCGCGAGCTAGTTCCAGAGGCTGCAGGGAATGGCTAATCGTTGGCGCGTGCAGGGTGTCAGATCCTATGATAGGTCATCAATATCAGCAGCCTGGAAACCCATTTAGAAACAATAGGTTGAACCTAATCTAAAATGTACTCTGTCAGCCTTTTATACAGCAGAAAGCAGTGGCAGACATGATTTCAGAAGTGTGTCATTTATGGGTGAAAAGGTTTTTAGTTTTGCAGAACTTATAGTTTATTCATTGTTAATCAGAAAAAAAAGGAAAGACAAGCACGACCCTGCCTGTAGCATACGAAGTAGAGATACAACTTATAAATACAACTAGGGTTGAGTGAATCAAAGTATCCAAAGTGGACTTCGATCCAAATTTGAGGGAAAATTAGATTTGCCGCAAAGCTTCATTTCCCTGTGCTTCAAGGTAAATAATCAATTGTCCCTGAAATGGTGGTAAAAAATCATACTCACCTCATTCATTCGAGCCCGAAGACGCTGCCGTGGCCATCTTGATTGAAGATCCTGTGCGAAACCTTGTGTGCCCAGCGTGATGACATCATAACGCACTGTGCGGGATCTTCAATCAAGATGGCCACGGTGGCCTCTTCACGCTCAAATGGATAAGGTGAGTATTATATTTTTTTTTTTACCGATTAACCCCTGAAAGCCCTCATTTTTCATCTCAGATGCTGCGATCAGTGATGAATGCGGCATCTGAGGGGTTCAATGACGGGGGGGGCGCGCAATCGATGTTCCCTGTCATTGCGCCCGCTACTTACAAAGAAATGCGCTTCATGACTAAGTAATTCGTCACGGCGAAGCAGCCAAATAGAATTTCTGTAAACTTTGCTCATCACTAGATACAACTGTAGAGAAGCTTGTATGTCACAGCTCAGACATCATTCAGTCTAATGGGCTTCTGCTTTTTTGGAGCATGTGCCAGGCAAACAGTGAGTAGGATTTACCTGTGTCAACCAAATTTTGTCCTTATTGCCATAAATTTGACCCCAAATTAAGGTGCATACCTTATGGCTTATATACTGAAAACCCCAGTTCTTAGTATGGTTCCATGTTATTTGCTGGGCAGTGCCACCCGTTGTACTCATTCTTTATGCATACCTGATATCATAACATAAGTAGGGTATACACAACACAGCAACCTTCCTAATACATCTCCCTATGTATAATGCATTAACATGGTAACACATGGACATCAGAAGTTAGATGAGTAGGTACAGTATACTGTATACAGTGTGTGTGTATATATATATATATATATATATATATACACATCTGTGCAGCACAAAACAATTGAGTGAGTAGGGAAATTCAAAACACAGATCTTCTATGACAAGCTGAATCTCAGTGCTTTTACACCTACAGTAACTTAAAGCGTCTAGGGAAAAACAACATGCGGAAGAACAATGTCCTGTTTGTCCTCCTGTATGAAAAGAAGTCAGGAACACGTTTCTCCATTTTGTTCTGGGGAGCTGAGCTTCCGTTAACCTCCAATTTGTCAGTCTACAGTTTGCATATTCCATTTATTGGTTAAAGCAGTGCTGTGACAGCTAATTCCTCAAACCATATGGAGATATTCAAGATTGTTCTTTAGCTTTTCTGAAATTCTTCAGAGTTATTTTCATGGGAACAAAGGTATTATTTACTTAGTGTTGAATTTCTTAAATATTTACTCCTTTCACCTGTGGATAAAGTCGCACAAATGAATTTTTATGTCTGACACATTTTTTGGTTAGCCTGCACTCAGTAAACCTGACCATCAAAGACACACAGACTTGATTTAAAGTGCAAATGTATAAATGTTAAGGCCAGCGCAAAACCCATAATTCCAAGAAAAAACATGAAAATGTCCAGAAAGCACATAGAAATGGCATCTAACAAAACAGGGATAAGGGCAAGTGACATTTCCAAATGAAAGCCTGGTTTGGGTTGTGTTACAAACCTGATTGCAGGGATGTGTGAGATTAGAGTTTTCCTTTTGGCAAAATATACTAGGTTACAGCTACATCATTGACATTACTGGTGATCCTATGGAAATGAAGTATTATGTGTGTGTGACTGTATGCAACAAAGAAGAGGCTTTCTGCACTACAACATCAATAAAGCAATTCATTGCCTTGGTTCAACCAAGAACATGTTTTCTAAAATGGCTTTCTTTATAACATACACAGCAGCCAAGTAAAATGGAATTATTCCAATGTTTTTCTACTTTCAAAATGAGTTACCCTGCTGGAGGTTTGATATGAAGCACAATGGTAGATCAATGGAAATTGACACATACACCTTAAGCTATTGTTGGCCGAACATGCCATTATATCAGTGGGACCAGCTAAAAATCATTTATTGAGTTGTTGACTCTTCCACAACAGATTACGTTGGGGAACGAATGACCATGCACATTGGAGTTCAGTCCATTTGTTCTCCAGGGAGTTAAGCCACCACTAGAGGTATCTTGTAATAATTTTCTCCAATCTCCTCATTGAAAATGTATACATGCAGTCAAGCTGTGCATGTATGTGTATGGGGTAGTGGGGGGCAATAGCTGTTGGCCAATCAAGTCTTTGGCCTGCAGTTATGGAAAGCCTATGGGCACCTTTGGTCGATTGATTACAGACATTTGGTTGACAGCTATCTTTCTCAACTCATTCATGCATATTCATGCTCAGTTTTGGCTACGTTCACGTATGCCTTTTTGCCTGATCTGGTAAAGATCAACAAAAACACTTCCGTTTTTGATAATACAACCGGCTGCATCCTTTATGAATGGATCCGGTTGTCTTATCTTTAAAATAGCAATGAGGGATCTGGCATTAAAACCATTGTAAGTCATTGGCTGCTGGATCTGTTTTCCATTGTGTCCGTGAAAATGTTTTGCTCCACATCCCATGTCGGACAGAAAACCGCTGCTTGCAGCAAGCAGTTTGCTCTCAGGTATGGGAAAGCAACCAAGCAGAATGGAATGCTTTTTGGAGCACTCCATTTAGTTCAGTTCAGTTTTGTCCCCATTGACAATGAATGGGGACAAAACGGAAAAAAATGTCTCCGGTATTGAGATCCTCTGCCGGATCTCAATACCGGAAAAGAAAAATGCTGATGTAAAAGTAGCCTTAATCAAGAGTGTATGTGTTTACAGTGGGGAGAAAGGAGGAAGCTACTGCCAGACACATCTGGTGGCAGCTTATCTCTTAGTAGAACAAAAGGATAAGGCCAAAAATTTTAAATTTGCCCAATCCTTCTCTCTCCTGACATCATCATCATCAGTGGAGAATTGAGAGCTCCCCATACACATTAGATATTTTGCCAATCCCACAGAAAATGGCAGGTTTTGCCAACAACAAACTGTGTATGGGGACCTTAAAATGATCAGTCACTGCTAAATTCCATCCAACACTTGTTTATTCAGAGGTCTAAAATATGGCCACCTAAAGAGCTAAACACCTAAGATGTCCCTCTGCAAATGAAAGATATCTTGATATGAAGCCTTTTTAAAAATCATAACACAGTTTCTATAAACAACTGAATCTGCAGTAACACATGAAAAATGTTTTTACATTTTTTATAAAACAAAAACTGCCCAAAACACATCTTAAGCCACAAGTTAAAAAATGCTGCAGGCCTCATACAGGAGGCTGATGCCATGTGCCCCTGCACAATTAGTCAGATAGGCTATATCAACAATATTTTCCTCTAGAGGCATTATCTCTAGGGCACCCAAAAATGACGGATGTTTTTTTTTTCTATCCAGTTCATACAGAATCTGAGAAAAAATAAATCTACATTTAAATTCACAGGAGATACAGTAAGGCCCCATGAACCTCTTTGGAAAGCCTAGCTATTTGTGCTCTATACAACTCATAACCACAAGATAGCAGAGAGATGGGGCCTTAGACATCATTTTGCCAGTGCAGTTTTTTTTTATATTTTTATTATTTCATTTGCTAGCAGAAACTTGAAGTAGAAGAAATGTAGAACAAATATAGAATTATTTATTTTATATGTATTTTAGTTGTAACAAATACATTTTTGTATCAACAACTATTATTAGGGGTTTTAAAATCTTTTTGGTCATTGACAATAATTTTGTAATCTATGGTTAGATGAATGAAGGGTGTTTAAATTTTAAAATCTGTACTAAAAGTCAAGCAAGCATGCCTCATATAATAACTTCAGAAACATAATTTTGTACTAATTTTTTTCAGCCTGTCTTATAGACTGTTGCTGCATTTATAATTCTGAAGAGTTCATAGCACACAATTCACAGCATTTTTGGTGGCTCAATATTTGCGTAGAGATTGCCCTGGTGACTTGCATTTTAGGAAGTGTAGTCTTTTCATCAGGCACAGTGCAGTAATATAAGGCCTCATGCACATTATGCAGCGTCCCACATATGTGTGTAAAAGGGACACTTTAAACATCTGCCTATTTATTTAATGTATTTGCAATGTATGGTATTTCCTATTTATCAGGCTGGCAATGTCATTACACCCATTCGCCCCTAGGTGGTGCTGGTGCCACATAATATGTATGACCAGGGGTAATAAAGTTAGTTAACAGGAAGTGAATTCAGTTAGTTCAGAGTGTAGTGAGAGGAGGAAAGCAAGTGTATGGAGGAGAGAAACAGGCCTTATCCACAATGTAGCTGCAATTTCTTTCCTCTAGGACCTGATCAATCCTGGAGAGGACAAACTAAGAGTAGTTACAGCAGCTTAGCACTGGACAGTAAGTCTACGTCTAAATAAGAAGCAAGCCTAGTGAAGGTTACAGCTGAGTCTGGCTTATGGACTTCACAAGCACAAGTGACCAAGAGTAACTTTTCAAGTTCCTGGAATTGACTGGATGATTAAAGGCCATAATTATCCTTATTCTCTAGAAGCCTTCCGGGATATAGTGAACCTGAATACTTGGGCCCAGCCACCAAAGCACCTTAAACACCTATACCATCAAGGGCACCTCAACTTCCATCTGGCTGGTGTTCTCTGCAATAGGTAGTAGTGCTGTCTTCCCCATCAATGCATGTTACTAAAACTGTGCGCTGTTAGTGAATAGACTATTTAATGTATTTGCAATGTATGGTATTTCCTATTTATCAGGCTGGCAATGTCATTACACCCATTCGCCCCTAGGTCGTGCTGGCGCCATATAATATGTATGGTCAGGGGTTTGCTAATAAAGTTAGTTAACAGGCCTTATTCACGATGTAGCTGCAATTTCTTTCCTCTGGTACCTGATCAATCCTGGAGAGGACAAACTAGGAGTAGTTACAGCAGCCAAGCACCAGACAGTAAGTCAATGTCTAAATAAAAAGTAAGCCTAGTGAAGGTTAGAGCTGAGTCTGGCCTATGCACTTCACAAGCACAAGTGACCAAGAGTAACTTTCCAAGTTCCTGGACACGATTAGATGATTAAAGGCCTTATTCACTAGAAGCCTTCTGGGATATAGTGAACCTGAATACTTCAGGAGAGCATCCTGCAAATAATGTCGCAGAGAGTTTGCCTGCCACTAGGGAGAAACGCCCTTATTGGATAGCTCAAGATAAGTAGAAAGCAGAGTGCTATAGTTTTGACTTAAAATAATTACAGAATTCTTGCCTGTAAAGTGTCAGCCTAAAGAGAAATCCTCAACTGACAATTGCCTAAACCTGATCAAAGGAATACTACTGAACCTGTTTCTGAGTCATCACTCATGCCATACAAATTAACTGTATCTGTACTGACTACCTGAAGACAATTGATTCAGTAAATGTTTTTGATTACAACTGCCTCCTCATCATTTCCACTACAACACTTAACATTTGCACCTTACGGTGCTGGCATCACGAACACAGGGGCCCAGCCACCAAAGCACCTTAAACACCTATACCATCAAGGGCACCTCAACTTCCATCTAGCTGGTGTTCCCTGCAATAGAGAGTGCCCCGGAGGATTTAGTGCTGTCTTCCCCATCACGGCACGCCGGCACAGGGAGGCTCTGCTAACCGTGAGTAAATTAACTACTACCCCCATCGGCCCACCATAGCCTCACGTATTTTCCCTGTGGTCCGGCTCGCTGCAATAACAGAGTACTATGCTGCTATATGGTGCACATTATGGCAACATAGTGCAGAGTTATTCTTTCCTAGGACAGCTCTGTGGCTTGGTTTTTATCTGTTTGACTTTATGAAGAGCTCTGTCTCAGAGGTATTATGCTATACATTTGCTATTTAATAACAATTGTCTCACCCAAATAGCTATGTAATACGGTTCCCAATTGAACATGCAAAGATTTTTTCCCTGCAGATGAAATCACACCATTAGAAAGAGTTTCTTTATTCCATTCTATAAGGAGGAACCTAGGTAAAGTGTGTTACAAAGCAGATATGGATCCTTTGTGTCACTTGAACAGTTTTGTCTTGGGGCTACTCCTAAGTCGGTTATCTAAGTAGTCTCCTTAGTATTCACCCTTTAACACTTGTACCGGGATCTGGATTCCACTGCAGGGAAACAACAAGGCCTCTACCTCTTGGAGTCATCTCTGTTCAGGCAACTGCTAATCCACAGAGGTCAAGAGACACTGGAGTGGACCAACGGATAAGGCAAAACTGTAGTCAGGGACCGGTCGAAGTCAGGGCAGGCTGAGTTTATGCAAACCAATAAATAGGCTGTGGTCAGTACAGGCTGCGGCGGGTCAGATCTAGTGATGATCGAGCATGCTCAGCCCAACACCAGTTCAGCTCGAGCATCTCAGATCTCGATGATTCGGCCGAATACCGCCTGTGCTCGAGTTCAATGCTCGAGCCTCCGCCCTGCACGTTTCTTGGCTGCTACGTAGCCAATAAACGTGCAGGTAAGTACTGCCCTCACTGTAATGCCGTAGCCATGTTGGCTGCTGGCATTACAGTGATTTGCTGGCCGGAATGCGTCATCGGGTGCTATATAGCACCCGATGATGCATATTCGGCTCATTCTTAGTCAGGGAGAGCTCTGCTGAGGAAGGGACAGACAGTGTAGGGAGTGATTTAGAATATTTTTACCACCAAAACTATTCAGAGACCCAAAAGTCCTGTGGCAGCAGCAATCTATATTTTTAGTGCAAATTGCTCTTAATTGCTAAAACTTTACAGACCCAAAAGTCCTTTTAAGGACTATTGTGTGTGGCAGCAGCAATATCTTTTTTTAGCGCAAACTGCGCTAAAGAGCTAAAACTTTACAGACCCAAAAGTCCTTCTTAGGACTATTGTGTGTGGCAGCAAAATCTATTTTTAGCGCATCCTGAGCTAAATAGCGTACAATAGTTAGGCCTCTGCAGACAGTGACATTAGCTGCGTCATATCTCCAATGTAAAGTGTGCGTATCCAAAAAATATCTGTGACATCCAGTGTCCTTTTTCCGTAGATGGTCTCCGCTGCGGACAGTGACATTAGCTGCGCCACATTTCCAGTGTAAAGTGTGCGCATCCCAAAAATATCTGTGACATCCAGTGTACTTTTTCCGTAGATGGTCTCCGCTGCGGACAGTGACATTAGCTGCGCCACATCTCCAGTGTAAAGTGCGCGCATCCCAAAAATATCTGTGACATCCAGTGTACTTTTTCCCTAGACGGTGTCCACTGCGGAGTGTGACATTGGCTGCGCCACATCTCCTGTGTAAAGTGTGCGCATCCCAAAAATATCTGACATACAGTGTATTTTTTCCGTAGACGGTGTCTGCTGCGGACAGTGACATTAGCTGCGCCACATATCCAGTGTAAAGTGTGTGCATCCAAAAAATATCTGACATCCAGTGTACTTTTTACGTAGACGGTGGACAGTGACATTAGCTGCGCCACATCTGCAGTGTAACGTGTGCGCTGAAATTTTTTATCTGTGACATGCAGTGTCCTTTTTCCGTAGACGGTGTCCGCTGCAGACAGTGATATTAGCTGCGACACATCTCCTGTGTAAAGTGTCCGTATCCAAAAAATATCTGTGACATACAGTGTACTTTTTCAATAGACAGTGTCCTTTTTCTGCTGGTGACAGCATTGACATTTCCTGCGAGATATCTCCTGTGTGATGTTTACACATCCCAAATACCTTTTTAAATTTGTTTGCGCTTACACTTCCAAATCCTACACTACTGTACGTGTGACAGACTTTCAAGCATATATAACATTTAATATGAAGAAGGCGAGCAGTAAGGGACGGGGCAGTGGCCGTGATGCTGATTGTGCATGCAGAGGCCGTGGCCCTGGGTGCGGTGAAACTGTGCCTGCTGCCAGAGCACAAGAAAAACAATCATCCATGATACCTAGCTTCATGTCCCAGTTTGCAGGGCGGCGCAGGACACCACTCTTGAAGTCAGACCAGTGCGACCAGGTGGTCGGTTGGATTGCAGAAGATTATGCTTCCAGACGGTTAAGCACCACCCTGTCTTCCACCAACTCCAGTCTCAGTAGCCAAGAGTCTGCTCAACCCAATCCTCACTGTGATCTTCCTTCCTCCCACCATGGAGAGTCTGGACAAACAAGTGATCGCACACACGGATATTCCAAGGAGCTCTTTTCAGTGCCATTCCTTGATTTGGCCCTCTCGCTAAGCACGCTTGAAGAGGGACAGATCTTGTACCCTTATTCCCAAACTCTCGAGCATCCACAATCACAAGAAGATGACGGTGGGGAATTATTGTTTAATGAGGTGAATGATGATGAGACACAGTTGCCAATAACTCAATGGCAATTACTGTCTCAAGAGGTTGTTGAAGAGGATGAGGCACAGTTGTCAATCACTGAGGTAGTGGTTAGGTCAACAAGTCAGGATGATGAGTTGAATGAGGAAGTGGAAGAGGAGGTGGTTAACGATGAGGTCACTGACCGAACCTAGGAAGGTTGAAAGCCGAGCGAGGACAGGAGTACAGAGGGGGAGGGATCTGCTGCACAGCAACAGGCTGGAAGAGGCAGTGAAGTGGCAAAAGGGAGAAGGTGGGCCACACCAAACAGGCCCGAAACTGTTCCATGGAGCACCCCCTTGCGGAAATCTCCCTTGCCAAGGGGTAGGTGTTCAACAGTCTGGTGCTTTTTTGAGGAAAGTGCGGACGACAAAAGAATAGTAGTTTGCAACCTGTGCTGTACCAAAATGAGCCAGGGCTTGAACACTAGCAACTTTACCACCACCATCATGATCCACCACATGGCATCCAAGCACCGTAATAAGTGGGACGAACGCCTGGGTCCACAATCTGTGTATGCGGATCACACCACTGCCTCCTCTTCCCCTGTGTTACGTGCTGGCCAATCCCCTTTTGAAGGCACAGGCCCGGATGCCTCCGGCCCTGCACCTGGACCTTCGCAAGAAACATCAGCGACTACATCCACTTCCGTGTCCCAGGGCAGTGTACAAATGTCCTTACCCCAGGCATTTGAATGCAAGCGCAAATACCCAGCCACACACCCACAGGCCAAAGCACTAAATGCGCAGCTTTCAACATTACTGGCCTTGGAAATGTTGCCATTTAGGCTTGTGGACACTGAGGCCTTCCGCAGCCTGATGTCTGCGGCCGTCCCGCGTTACGCAGTCTCCAGCCGCCACTATATTTCAAAGTGTGCCATGCCCGCCTTACACCAACATGTGTCCCTTAACATCACACGTGCACTGACCAACACAGTTACTAGGAAGGTCCACTTAACCACGGACACATGGACAAGTGCATTCGGCCAGGGATGCTACATTTCCATGACGGCACACTAGGTGAATGTTATGGAGGCCGGGAGCGAGTCGTACCCTGGGATGGCACAGGTGCTACCGACACCAAGGATTGCGGGCCCTAATTCCATCAGGGTTTCAGTCACCACCTACGTTAGTGGCTCCAACCCCCACTTCTCCTCCTCCACTCCTACCTCCGAATTATCGGTGTGCAGCACCAGTCAGTCATCAGTCGGTAGCTAGAAGCAGTGTAGCACTGCAGTGGGGAAGCGGCAACAGGCAGAGCTGAAGCTGATATGCTTAGGGGACAAACAGCACACCGCTGCAGAGGAGTTTGTCTTCTCAGCGCGAATTAGACGATGAAGATGAGGAGAAGGAGCAGGAGACGGTTGCCTCCGCTACAGAGGGTAGTACCCATGGAAGTTTAATTCCATCTCTTCTCCGTGGGTAGGCAGTAGAGGAGGAAGAGGATGAGGAGATTGAGAGTGATCCTCCTGGTGATGACAGCGTAGTCTTACCTATTGGTACTCTGGCACACATGGCTGACTTCATGTTAGGCTGCCCTTCCAGCGACCCGCAAGTTATATGCATTTTAAACAACACGGATTACTGGTTGTTCACCCTTCTCGACCTCCACTACAAAGAGAACTTCTTATCTCTCATTCCTCTGGTGCAATACCAGAAGGTCCTTGTTGAAAAATTGCTCCAAAAATTTCCATTTGACAATGCTGGCGGCAGAGTTTGTAGTTCCTTGGGCAACTGAGGAGGGCAGACAAGGGGAACACACAGCAGTTCCATCAGGGGCAGGGGAACACTCTCCAAAGCCTGGGACAGTTTCATGAAACCTAGCCAGCACCCTCACCCTGATGCACGGCCTACTGTCACAAGAAGGGAAAAACTTTGGAAGATGATGGAGTACATAGCAGACCGTGTCACTGTTCTCAATGATCCCTCAGTGCCTTACAACTACTGGGTGTCCAAGCTGGACACATGGCACGAACTGGCGCTCTACACCTTGGAGATGCTGGCCTGCCCTATGATATCAACATGCTTATTTGTCGCATATAATGCCCTCACATATATGCCCTCGCATATAATGTTTTACAGGGTCAGCTCACCGGCAGGCCCTCGCATATAATTTTTTTGAGGGTCAGCTCACCAGCAGGCCCTCGCATATAATTTTTTAGAGGGTCATCTAACCAGCAGGCCCTTGCATATAATTTTATAGAGGGTCAGCTCCCCTCACCTACAATCTTTTACAGGGTCAGCTCACCTGTAGGCCCTCACCTACAATCTTTTACAGGGTCAGCTTACCTGCAGGCCCTCACCTACAATCTTTTACAGGGTCAGCTCACCTGCAGGCACTCACTTACAATCTTTCATAGGGTCAGCTCACCTGTAGGCCCTCGCCTACAATCTTTTACAGGGTCAGCTCACCTGCAAGCCCTCACCTACAATCTTTTACAGTGACAGCTCACCAGCAGGCCCTCACCTACAATATTTTACAGGGTCAGCTCACCTGCAGGCCCTGGCATATAATTTTTTAGAGGGTCCGCTCACCTGCAGGCCTTCACCTACAATCTTTTAAAGGGTCAGCTCACCAGCAGGCCCTCACCTACAATATTTTACAGGGTCATATCACCTGCAGGCCCTCGCATATAATGTTTTACAGGGTCAGCTCACCTGCAGGCCCTCGCATATAATTTTTTAAAGGGTCAGCTCACCAGCAGGCCCTCACCTACAATCTTTTACAGGGTCAGCTCACCTGCAGACCCACGCATATAATGTTTTACAGGGTCAGCTCACCTGTAGTCCCTCGCATATAATGTTTTTCAGGATCAGCTAACCTGCAGGCCCTTGCATATAATTTTTTGGAGGGTCAGCTCACCAGCAGGCCCTCACCTACAATTTTTACAGGGTCAGCTCACCAGCAGGCCCTCACCTACAATCTTTTACAGGGTCAGCTTACTTGCATGCCCTCACCTACAATCTTTTACAGGGTCAGCTCACCTGCAGGCCCTCACCTACAATCTTTTACAGGGTCAGCTCACCTGTAGGCCCTCACCTACAATATTTTACAGGGGCAGCTCACTAGCAGGCCCTCACCTACAATCTTTTACAGGGTCAGCTTACCTGCAGGCCCTCATCTACAATATTTTACAGGGTCAGCTCACCTGCAGGCCCTCGCATATAATGTTTTACAAGGTCAGCTCACCTGAAGGCCCTCGCATATGATGTTTTACAGGATCAGCTCACCTACAGGCCCTCGCATATAATTTCTTTAGAGGGTCATCTCACCAGCAGGCCCTCACCTACAAACTTTTAAAGGGTCAGCTCACCTGCAGGCCTATGCATATAATCTTTTACAGGGTCAGCTCACCTGCAGGCCCTCGCATATAATGTTTTACAGGGTCAGCTCACCTGCAGGCCCTCGCATATAAAGTTTTGAAGGGTCAGCATACCTGCAGGCCCTCAGATTTTTAGAGGGTCTGCTCACCAGCAGGCCCTCACCTAAAATCTTTTACAGGGTCAGATCACCTACAGGCCCACACATATAATGTTTTACAGGGTCAGCTCACCTGCAGGCCCTCGCATATAATTTTTTAGAGGGTCAGCTCAACTGCAGGCGCTCACCTACAATATTTTAGGGGGTCAGCTCACCAGCAGGCCCTCACCTATAATCTTTTAGAGGGTCAGCTCACCTGCAGACCCTCACCTAATTATACCTAATAGGTAAATTGCGCGCATGCTGCCTTGCTTGGATGTGGTAGCCGTAGCCGTTACTCAGGCTCCCTCTCCGGAATGAAACCCTTATTCCCCTTTACCCGTGGTCACCCTGGTAGGCAGGGACGTGCAATCGGCCCCAGGTTATCTAGAGTCACCAAAGCGGCAGCAGGCCCTCGCTCAATGTTTTAGATGGTCAGATCAGCAGGCCCTTGCTTCAAATATTTGTTAGGGTCACCAGCAGGCCATCAATCATAATTTTTTAAGGCTGTGTATGATGCCCTCCTTTATGTGTAACAAAGGGTGTATTGGAGTGCAGGTTCCTTGTAATTTTTTGCAGCCCTTTCACTTAGTGCATAGGCTTTATGAGTCTAGGAGTCCCACTACATGAACAATTGTACCATAATGTGAATGAGGCCCTACTTTATGTGATATACAGGTTGTATTGGAGTACCTCTTGCTTGTAATTTTTGGCAGCACTTGCACTTTACTTAGAAGTAAATATACAGGAAAGAATGTTTCCAAACAAGTTTTCTTCTAAAATTGATTTTATCTTTGGTTTTGTGCGTTTCATTTTCAGTCTGTAAAAGTGGTGTACTACTCGGACAACAACGTTCCCAGCAGCGACCTGGAAGTCCAAGATGCATCCAGACATCCTCCCCATGCTGTTCCAGAACCATTTCGGTGGTGTTTCCATCATTTTCTGACATTTTCCTATGAACCAGACACCCTCCCCTCTTCAGAGCAGGGGGTGCCTTGTTTAATGCTCGGGTTCTCCCATTGACTGCCATTATACTCGATGTGTTCAGCCAGAGCATCCGAGCACTTTGGTGCTTGATCAACACTAGTCAGATCTAGAAAGATAGAAGTCGTTACATAGAACAGGCAAACAAGCTTAACACCTTTACAGTAAACTAGCAAACCAGAACCTATTGCTCAAGCACCTTCTCATGGGGAAAGGTGCCTTGAAATCCAAAGGTGGCCAGACATAGGCTGGGAAAGAACATGGTGTGCACACACTGATACTTTAAAAGCAATAGAGAGCACACCCTGTGGGCAGTGAGAGGCATTGGCAACAGGAAGCAGGCCTCAGACTGTGAGGAGGAAGAACATCGGTACACTGGTGGCTGGGCCTGCCGGGCAGGGAGATTGGGATAGCTACGGGACAGGACCTCCAGATTCCTGTAACCATGGAGTGGGTGAGCAAGGCAGCAGCCGTACCAACTGTTAGGAGTGAAGCGGCAGCCACCATCACACAGTTCAAGTCTTTGGGTCCCTTTTTATGGGACGAAAGTTGCACAGTGCCATAATATGCTTGTATGGATGAGTCCTAATGTAAGAAAGGTGGTATCTTACTGCATTATAGCTTTGTTTTTTTAGCTTTATCTCTGTTAAAAATTGAAATTCCTAGATACCTTTACTGTAAAATGGTACTAAAATATGCAGATGGTCTTTAGAAGACTAGGCAAGGGCAATAATAATCTGTGCCATGGTCAAAATTGCAACTTGTAGCCATGCACATGTAGTACCCCTGATCTGGGGGTACTATTGTATCCTTTATTGCTGAATTTTCTATATTTTATGTGCAATACTATGTGCTGTTATGTATTTAAAATGTACCATGTCATTTTATTCAGCAGGGGAGGTATTGGTTATTAATGGCTGGCTGTTACCACATTGTTTCACCTTTCTTTGTAGAGCTGGCTGGTCCAACTGCCTGCCATGAGGAGGAAATATAGGGTAAGTTAGTCAGTCTAGGTCCGTGTGCTAGGTGGAGAGGGGACATGAGGGGTCCTGTCCTGATTGTGGATGAGTGAGGAAGCAGCTCATAGAGCAACCCACTCCCGTGATCAAAAGCCAGGATTTTTATTAATCCTCTCCTGCCAAAACGTCATTTAGAGAGTCCAGACTGCAAAATGATCAGTGAGGTAAGAGATAAAAGCTCAGACATCATCATCTACCATACATCCACTAAACCAGTACCATCTAAGTGCAGAACAGCAGCCATCCAACCTGCCACCATCCCTCCATAGCTAGTGCCCCAGAAGAATTGCACTAAAGCCTGCTGCTGATGTATATATTTCAAGTTCTATGTTGCACTTAGTAAAAAGGACATTGTTACATTCAACTCATTCTTCAGTATTCTTCTTCGACTGCAACGAATCCCAGGGAGAGATGGCCTAAGGTAGGACACCATGTCACAACCACATTACATCAGGGCCACTACCACTCCCATCCTCTACACTGGCTCCACCAGGGGCTTACTGCATGCAGAAGTTATTTTCTTAGCTTTATTTTAAGCAATATACTTAACATAAATTTCAAAGAGATCAGTGCTGTTAAGTAAATGAATCTGCTGAGTAGCTATGTGTTTTTAGCAGATTAGCACCATTACATTTCCCACTATATATTAATATACTACTCAGTCATGGCGATAACGTCCATGTTGCAGGGAGGACTAGTGTTTTAAAGAGCTTTTCAATAGTTGATGCTTGTAAGTCAGAAACTGGGAAGGCAGCTTGGTCAGGAAGTCATGAGCAAACATTTGTCAAGTCTGCACTCTGCTTCGGCAAAGATATTGTTTTTTTTGTGCAAATAACATGATCTAAGCTGTCACAAAATATGAATACCTTCCTCCCTTGGAATCAAAGTGAGATAAGAAGCACTTTTAATTATCCCCTTCCTATAGATCATACAGGGGTGGTGGGAAAGGTGAAGTGTAACTCAGTGGAAATACTGATAAGATACAGTCAAAGTTCACCCAGTCATGCTGTCTCTTCACTCTGTGTCTACACCCCATACATCATGTAAGCACTTACATCTGTCATAGAGATCCCGTAAACCATATGCCCAATCGTCTTAGCATTAACATGAATATGATTTTCCATATGCTAAAACAAATTCAAGGAAGTCCATTAGATGCAGCTGTCTCTCCGCTCAGACTCACCACAGAACGTAAGCGAGAACTAAAGGAATAATTATACATATGGAAAATTCCCCATTTAACAAACAGCGAGAAAGCATCTGGTACCGAAATTTCAATGTTCCAATTAAATAAACTGAAAATGTGTGACAAATTTCATACCTGTGGATAAATCATTGAAAATCTTGACATAAGACTCTCTGGGTTTTTTTCCTGTCTAAAAAGTACTCACTTCAAGCTTGAGCTGAAGCTTTATTTGCTGAAAAGTGCCTGATATTGCAAAGTTTTTCTCTGTCGACAGAATAGCAATAGCACCTGTGGGCAATGTGCGCTGCCTGAGGGGTTATCATTGTCTCTCTCATCTCGGACCTAGAACTATAGGTCATTTCCTGTATAGCAACATGGAAAATAACTACAAAACCTTAACACACTCCTTCCCCAGTAGTCAATGCACACCGAACAATTTCCCCACTAAACAATACTCAGTGGTCATGGTTTGTCTTAGCGGCATCCAGAGATGTATTTCTGCAAAGACTTTATAGTGCCTAATTTGTTTGCTTTTCCTCCGCTACGCAAGATTCACAGGTTCTCTTTAAGTTGCCCATGCACATTAGTCTAAAGTTAATTAACCCTTTCAAGAACAGGTGATTTTATGTTTTTTTTTTTTCATTTTCGTTTTTGGCTCCCAGGCCTCCCAAAGCCATAACTTTTTTTTCGTGCACATAGCCATCTTGTTTTTCTGCGGCACAAGATTCACTTTCTAATGGTACCATTTATGGTTGCATACAATGTGCTGGGAAGCAGAAAAAAAATCAAAATGAGGTGGAATTATATAAAAAAAAAAACATTTCACGGCAGTTTTTTTTTCTTTACATCGTTTCTTATGCTGTAAATATGACCTGTTACTTTTATTCTCCAGGTCACTACGATTACGGTGATACCAAATATGTATAGTTTTTCTTGCATTTTAGTACTGAAAAGAAATAAAAGCTTTTAATTTTTTTATTTTCATCTCCATATTCTGACCCCTATATCTTTTTATGTTATGTTATGTTTAATATTATGTATTATGCCCATGATGTGTATTTTTTTTATTGTTTAGATATTTTTATTTACATATTGGGGAAAGGGGAGTGATTTGAACTTTTGTATTTTTTTATTTTTAAAAACATCTTTTTACACTTTTTTTTATAGTTCCCAAAGGAAATTATAACAAGCAATCACTAGATTGTTTCTCTCATGCACTCCAATGCATTAGCATTTGGAGAAATACACTTTTTGGGTCATTTATTAAGAATGGCATTTTAGACGCTGGCCTTAATACCCCTTGTGCTGGCGCATGATGCGCCTAAGTTATGCAGAGGCGACGCCCTCTACATAACTTAGATGCATCCACCGCCAGCCTAAATCTACACCGACTCCCTTGCTGAGATAGATTTAGATCATTCTCTATGCCTAAAACAGGCATAGAAAATGATCCGGCCTGCCCAGGCCACACCCCTTGATTTAAACCAACAGGGAAAAGTTGCAGATTCGGGCGCAAATCCTCTTTGCGACTGAATCTGAGATAGATATAAGCCACAATTGGTGTTCCTATGGACAGAAGCTGCTGCACAATGCATCTAGCTCCCCTGATCATCACAGGGGGAGCCAGTGCACACCCAGAAGCGCATGCTTTTGAGTTTTAGCGCATCCAGATGCCTTGGTCACGTTGGACCATGGCATCTGAAGGGATAAAAGTTGAAAACAGCAGGCACCCAGAGGCTATGGCACCTGCTCCACACGCGAGTGGATGCCATTTTTATATGCCTGACCACCGACATAAATTTACGTGGGATGGTAGGGAAGGGGTTGAAATGTACAATTTCAACCAAGACTATAGCTTGTTGGGTGGAATTTAACAAATGACTACCACAACTGGCCATAAATTATTCCCACAATGTAAAAAATATATATATTAGCTTTAGATTTGTTCTGAAGATGGTGTTCAACCGAACCACACAGAAGTTAGATTATTTTTGGAAGAAGATGCCAGAGTTTGACCCATTCTCTCCAATAGATTTACATGCCACTTCAAAAACAGCAGATACCATTCTTTTTCACCTCATGCATATGTATATAAGTAAGGGTGTGGGGATGAGCGAATTGATTCTAATCCAATCTGATTCATCACGAATTTCGCAAAAATTTATCTTGCAAATGAGTCCAAATTTTGGATAATCACTTTGGAAAAATGTATCAAAACGGAGCCTACCATTTTACTTTAAACCCTTTCAAGACTCTGCAATTTTACTGCTTTTGCATTTTTTTTACTCCCTAGCTTTCCAGTGTCATAACTCTTTTATTTTTCTGTTCACATAGCCACATAAGGGGTTATTTTTTGTGCGAAAAGTTGTACTTTCTAACATCATAATTTAATATTGTATATGATGTATTGGTAAGCTGTAAAAAAAAATCCAAATGGTTCAGAATTAGGAAAAAAACTTAATTGCTCCATAGTTTTATAGATTTTTGATTTTTTTACAGTAGACCTGTTACCTTCATTTTCTGGGGCAGTACAGCAATACCAAATTTTTATAGTTTTTCTTGTGCTTTAATATTTAAAGAAAAAAACTATTTTTTATTTTTTTTGCATTGCCATATTGTGACCCTCAAAACTTTTTATATTTATGCCTACCTGGCTGTGGAGGGAGGACTCATTTTTTCCTGGCGATGTGTAGTTTTTATTGATCAAAGAAACCGCAGCACTCTCTCGTCTCTTTTGTATCCTTTATTCCATCAAATTCATGTGACGTTTCGACCAGAGCCGTCTTTTTCAAGCTTGAAAAAGACCGCTCTGGTCGAAACGTCGCATGAATTTGATGGAATAAAGGATACAAAAGAGACGAGAGAGTGCTGCGGTTTCTTTGCTCTATAGATGCCTGCTTGGAGGGACGCTACGGACTGACGTCTAACACCGCGTGCACCACCACATATAAGGCCAGTATACCCCTATGTGCTGCTACTCCTATTCTACCGTTAGTTTTTATTGATACCATGTTGAGTGTGTAAGACATTTGAGAGATGGAAGTTGAAGCAACAAAAAAATGGTGAATCAGTCATTACAGCACTCAACGTACAGAATAACTGTTTTTTATACTGTAATTTATATTTTAACAGTATGGGCATTTTTATTATTTGAAAGGGTAGTGATTTGAATTTTTATAATGTTTTAAATATATTTAAACATTTTTTTTTTACTTTGTTTTTTAGACTTGAACATGCGATCGATTTGCCCTTGCAAACTATCACTTAGAAGGCTTAAAACTACCACAATGAATGAATGGCTCATATGATCTTAGCGTGGGGAGTCCTTAAGGCCCCAGGAGCACAGTGCTCCGGGGGGGGGGGAAACCTCTCAGATGCCATGGTCACAGGGGACTTTTAGTTGGGCCTATGGCTATAGTACCTGCCCAGCTCCTGATCAGTGCCATGTTTAAAGACCCATTTGTTACAAAAAATCTTCCAATTTTTATAATATTTATAAGGGCACAATTAAGCATATTTTAGTGTATTAGTGCCAGTGTATAGTGTGGTTGCAGCATCTAAAGCATAATTTTGGACCACTTATTCAAAACAAGCCACTGCTTCTTCTGATACTACTGTGTGTGTATAAAAATGGGCAGACATCTGCCCACAATAATTTTTGAAAGCTTAATTTTATTTTAAAAAGCATAAAATCAGGGCTGACATCAGCACCTGGCACACCCAGGCAAGTGACGGGGCCCACTGCTCCTGGGAGGGCCCACTGTGCCCGCTCACTCCTGCAGCTGCATAGGTCCCAACTGTCCCGGGAGGCAGCCTGCATGTCCCGGCTTATGATAAGCCAGGCCATACAGGCAGTGTCCTGCCTCTCACTCACTGTGCCAGTCTGCCATGCTGCGTCCTTGGCTCCACCTCCTCACACAGCCAGGGAAGAGAGTGCGCTAGGGAGCCTTGAAAGAAAGAGACTTGCAGAAGGAGGGGCCAGGTGCCAGGAAAATAACCTGATCATTGCAGTCCTCCTTCTGCAGTCCACCGTGCTCCTGACATGCCCCAAGTGCTTCTGTGTTCACCAGAGGGTGACCACTCAGTGTGGCTACTCCTGCCTTTCTCCTATCACTGCAGAGTTGGTTCCTGTCCTGCTTGCTGCTGGCCGTCTTCAAACTAGTAAGGAGCAGGAGAATGGAAAGGACGGATTCGGCATATAACTGAGCCGAATGGAACCTAAGGACCCTGTAGACTATAATAATGGGGTCCGCTCAGAAGATGATTTTGGAGCGGAGACAAAAGTTGTGCATGCAAAACTTTTGTCTCCGCTTCAAAAATCTTCTTCTGAGCGACACCTAACGCACCCCATTATAGTCTATATAGGCTCTGTTCGGCTCTGCTATGTGCCAAATCCATCCTTTCCGTTCTCCTGGTCCTAAATGGAGCAGGAGAACGGGAAGGCTGAATGGTGATGTGAACGAAGCCTGAACTGTCACTGGGTTTTCAACGCTGTTCCAGGCAGCTGCCTGCATGGCCCAGATTATCATAAGCCGGGCCATGCAGGCAGTGTTATGCCCCACTCACTATGCGGTGCTGAGACAATAGATGGAGCGGACTGCGGCGGTGAGCCTGCCCTATACACAGCAGGTGCTGTGACGATCTCACCATCGTATAAGTGTCTGTCCATATGTATGTGTCTGTCCCTGTGCATGTCCCTGTACCTGTGTGTGTTTGTCCCTGTGTGTATGCCTATTCCTGTGTGTGTGTGTGTGTGTGTGTGTATCTCTCCCTGTGTGTTACCATCACCATGCCCACAGTGTTCCTATGCCTTGACGCAGCTGCATCAGGACATTCTGTGAGGGCAAGAAGAAGATGGAAGAGGAGGCATAATTATTCATACCCCTGGAAAATTTTGACTTAAATTTACTTTTATTCAACCAGCAAGTAATTTTTTGACGGGAAATGACATAGGTGTCTCCCAAAAGATAATAAGAGGCATTATTGTGGGGAAAAAAATAATTCTCAGCTTTTATTTACATTTGAGC
Organism: Bufo bufo; assembly: GCF_905171765.1. Lineage (NCBI taxonomy): Eukaryota > Metazoa > Chordata > Amphibia > Anura > Bufonidae > Bufo > Bufo bufo. The sequence goes on from NC_053391.1 coordinate 471,958,488, forward strand.
AAAAAGTGTCCAGTCCAAAATTATTCATACCCTTCTCAATAATTAATGGAAAAGCCTTTATTGGCTATTACAGCAATAAAACGCTTCCTATAATTGCAGACCAGCTTTTTGCATGTCTCCACAGGTAATTTTGGCCATTCATCTTTAGCAATGAGCTCCAAATCTTTCAGGTTGGAGGGTCTTCTTGCCATCACCCTGATCTTTAGCTCCCTCCACAGATTCTCAATTGGATTCAAGTCTGGACTCTGGCTGGGCCACTCCAAAACGTTAATGTTGTTGTCTACTAACCATTTCTTCACCACTTTTGCTGTGTGTTTTGGGTCATTGTCATGCTGAAATGTCCACTGGTGCCCAAGGCCAAGTTTCTCTGCAGACTGCCTGATGTTGTCGGTGAGAATCTGTCACGGCCACGGTTTTGGCCGTGACTCCTTGGGAGCCGCATACTGTTGCCCGCGGTTTTGGGTTGTAGTGTCAACTGCAGCTTGAGGCATAAGGTTGTTAGCCTCAAGTGCGGTTGCCGCGGACAACAGCTATGTGTGCGGTTCCCTCGGAGTTTTGTGCGCGTTTGTAAGCACTTTTGTATGTCTGTGTGCACTTTGTTTATGTTTGGTGTGCACTGACATTTTCCCATCACTGTGGCAGTCCGTGGCAACGTTTGGTGGTATTGTACATGTGGTGGCAGTGTCCCGGCCTTCGGGCTGACTCCCAGGACACGCTTGCCACCCATGTCGTTGCCTGCGGCAACAGCCACAGTGTGTTTGTTGTTTGGACACTTCCCCTTTAAGTTATGTTTTCCCTTCTGTGGTTTTGGAAGGGTTAACTCCCTTTCAGTGTGTGTGAGTCACGGGGTGTGTCTGATTGTTGGGTGTGGCCTCTTGGCCCTATAAAGCCTCAGTTGTAGGCAGTAGCCAGTGAGGGTGTTTCAGCCATGCTGGCTGTAGACAGCCTCCTGGTTGCTTACCAACTGCCAGTGGGGGCCAACCTTCTGGTCATAAGCTAAATATATGTCCTTTGGTGTCTGGAAGATGTGTTTGGTTTTATGTTTCTTTATTGCACCTGTGGTCCTGGGTTCCCGTGTGTTGTGTGTTTGTGTGCTGAGTCCTGCTGTCTGTGGGCAGTACATCCACATGGGTTCCAGGCTTGGTTGTCTGTGGTAGGTCTCTGCTATGTTTGTGGCAAGTACCTGCCATTGCCATAGGTTGCATTTGTTTCCCCTTGCTTGCAGCTTGGCCAGTGAGACTCCTGTTCCTCCGTATCCAGAAGGAACAGGATGTCTTACTCTGACTCCTAGCCCAGGGACCGGTCGGAGGGTAAGTTAGGGCTCCGAGGTTCCTGCGCATGGGTCCTCCTACCTTCAAGGTCGGCCCATGCAGGTAGGAGTTAGGGTCAGGTTAGGGACGCTGTAGGAGGTGACCTGCTCCCTAATCCTGGTTGTCCTGGTCAAGCAGCGACCATCATCCTTCGGCACACGGCTGAGGGTTTCCCCCATCCTCAGCCGTGACAGAATCCCCATGTATTGCTCTTTTTTCATGGTGCCGTTTACTGTGTTTAGGGTCCCTGGTCCATTGGCTGAAAAACATCCCCAAAGCATTAGGTTCCCACCACCATGTTTCACAGTGGTGTTCTTTGGGTTGAAGACTTCTCCTTTTTTACACCAAATAAAGGAAACATCATTGCGACAAAACAATTCAATTTTTGTTTCATCTGACCATAACACAGAAGACCAGAAGTCTTCTTCTTTGTCCAGATGAGCTTTTGCAAAGGCCAAGCAAGCTTTTGTGTGCCTTATTACTTGCTGGTTGAATAAAAGTAACTTTAAGTCAAAATTTGCCAGGGGTATGAATAATTATGGGCAGCACTGTACATGTCAGTGTGACATTATTTACTATTGCTGTCTTTGTGTTAAAGAATTTGAAAGGGGTAAGGAGAGAGATAGATAGAAAAAAAATTCATAAAGATAAAAAAGAGAGCAAAACAAGAAAAGGAGACCTAGGAGACCTTAAAGTGTCATAAACCAATTTTTAAGCCAAATGGAGTATTCTTGATTCAGATAGAATCGATTTGGACTCAGATTATTTTTACCTGTTCAGTTGAATCGGATCCAAAACAAATTTCAAGAAATTGTTAATCTCTATATGGGTGTTTAAATACACGATTATCACAAAACTTCTAATCATTGCTAAGATAATGCAAAAAGCATAAGATCAGTGTCAGAACTTTTAACGTCTACTGCAAGATTACTGTATATGCTTTAGGATATAATTGTACTACCTATCCTGAACACAAAAGTGAGGAAGACCTCCGGCAAAAAATTAATTCTATCTGATATGTATACCTACTGACAGTTCCATTAAGATGTTCTCAAGCATGTATATCTCCTTTTGTACCAGAAATCAAGGTCTAAAGATTCTTCTTGCCTACAGATCTCCATATCTCTGGACCTCCATCATACTGGGGAACCAACTGTACTTAGATCTAAATTAAAATCTTTACTTCTAAACTAACATTGCTATGGCTTTTGCTAAAAACTGCCAGTCTTGGTAGTTCACCTTATCACCTTACCCTTGTTCCTTTTTGATTGCCATGTTCTCAGATCAGTTTTTGTTCTTGTCCCTTTAGTAACCTTTCTCTTTAGTATCTATGTATGATCACTCCTGCATTAAACCATTTGTTCTACAAAACCCTATTTTCCCTTTATATGTTAAAGGACTTCTGTCACCCCACTAAACAGTTTTTTTTTTTTTTGTGTGTGTACTTCTAATCCCTATCATGCGATATTGCTATACCTTATGTTATTAATAATTTTCGTTCAGTAGATTTTGCAAAAAACGTACTTTTATAATATGCTAATTACCTTTCTACCAGCAAGTAGGGCGTCTACTTGCTGGTAGCAGCCGCAGAAAACCGCCCCCTCCTCTTGTTGATTGACAGGGCCAGCCGCGATCTCCTCCTCCGGCCAGCCCTGTCAGCATTAAAAAAATCGCGCGCCTGTGTTGATTCGGTGCAGGCGCTCTGAGATAAGGAGGCTCGCCTCCTCAGCACTCCCTCAGTGCGCCTGCGCCGATGACGTCTTCTCTTTCGGTGACGTCATCGGTGCAGGCGCACTGAGGGAGTGCTGAGGAGCCGAGCCTCCTTATCTCAGAGCGCCTGCGCCGAATCAACACAGGCACGCGATTTTTGAAATGCTGACAGGGCTGGCCGGAGGAGGAGATCGCAGCTGGCCCTGTCAATCAACAAGAGGAGGGGGCGGTTTTCTGCGGCTGCTACCAGCAAGTAGACGCCCTACTTGCTGGTAGAAAGGTAATTAGCATATCATAAAAGTATGTTTTTTGCAAAATCTACTGAACGAAAATTATTAATAACATAAGGTATAGCAATATCGCATGATAGGGATTATAAGTACACAAAACAAATAAAAAATCAGTTTAGTGGGGTGACAGAAGTCCTTTAAGTTCTCTTACCAGGTCCCTTTACACCGACCAATTCAGCAGACTATTGTTGGGAATGAAAAGTTGCTTCAAAGGCACGTGCGTTCTCATTAGAGTTGAGCGGACACCTGGATGTTCGGGTTCGGCAGGTTCGGCCGAACTTGGAAAAAAAGTTCGGGTTCGGAACCCGAACTTGACCCCGAACCCGAACCCCATTGAAGTCAATGAGGACCCGATCTTTTGGGCACTAAAATGGCTCTAAAATAGTCCTTGAAAGGGTTAGAAGGCTGCAAAAGGCATCAAAATGTGCTTAAGAGGAGGAGGAGGAGGATGGGGATGGGTGGATGTGGCGGTGTAGGTTGACGTGGCGGTGTAGGTGGAAGCGGCGGTGAAGGAGGAATAGGTAGCCAACACTAATTTGTTTTATTTTTTATTTTTAAATTGGGGTATCCCACAAAATATTGGGACATATAACAAAATAAAACTAAGAATAAGTGCACTTAAGTACAAGAATGGATGGTTGAGGCTGGTATAAATGTCTATTCTGCACAAGGTACGGACAAGTCCTGTGGGATCCATGCCTGGTTCATTTTAATAAATGTAAGCTTGTCCACATTGGCTGTGGCCTGTGATAATGCTCTCTGCCATGCTAAACACACGTTCACACTATACACTGGCTGCAGGGCAGGTCAGCACCTCCAAGGCTGACAAAGCTTTTCCACATTTGGGCCATGCTAACCCTGCCTTCTCAGGTGCTGGTGGTGCCCCAGCTGCGTTGGCGACCTCTTCCTCCTCCTCTGCCTTCGCCATGTGCTTCCACTGTGCCCCCGCTGTCAGGTGGGAATGCTATCATCAGCGTGCGCTTGTAGTCGCGCATCTTCCGATCAGTAACTGATGTTTTCACTAAATTTAGTTCCCTGTCAGCAATGCAGAGCAGGGGTTCATTCACGGCAAAAGGGGGTTCATGTCACCCAGCAATACAACAGAGGATTTTGAGAGATTTAGGCCCCTGTCACCCAGGCACAGCAGGGGTTCATTCACGGCAAAAGGGGGTTCATGTGACCCAGCAATACAACTGAGGATTTTGAGAGATTTAGGCCCCTGTCACCCAGGCACAGCAGGGGTTCATTCACGGCAAAAGGGGGTTCATGTCACCCAGCAATACAACAGAGGATTTTGAGAGATTTAGGCCCCTATCAGCAATGAAGAGCAGGGGTTCATTCACGGCAAAAGGGGGTTCATGTCACCCAGAAATACAACAGAGGATTTTGAGAGATTTAGGCCCCTGTCAGCAATGCAGAGCAGGGGTTCATTCACGGCAAAATGGGGTTCATGTCACCCAGCAATACAACAGAGGATTTTGAGAGATTTAGGCCCCTGTCAGCAATGCAGAGCAGGGGTTCATTCACGGCAAAAGGGGGTTTATGTCACCCAGCAATACAACAGAGGATTTTGAGAGATTTAGGCCCCTGTCAGCAATGCAGAGCAGGGGTTCATTCATGGCAAAATGGGGTTCATGTCACCCAGCAATACAACAGAGGATTTTGAGAGATTTAGGCCCCTGTCAGCCAGGCACAGCAGGGGTTCATTCACGGCAAATAAGGGTTCATGTCACCCAGCAATACAATAGAGGATTTTGAGAGATTTAGGCCCCTGTCATCCAGGCACAGCAGGGGTTCATTCACGGCAATAGGGGGTTCATGTCACCCAGCAATACAACAGAGGATTTTGAGAGATTTAGGCCCCTATCAGCAATGCAGAGCAGGGGTTCATTCACGGCAAAAGGGGGTACATGTCACCCAGCAATAGAACAGAGGATTTTGAGAGATTTAGGCCATTATCACCCAGGCACAGCAGGGGTTCATTCACGGCAAAAGGGGGTTCTTGTCACCCAGCAATAGAACAGAGGATTTTGAGAGATTTAGGCCCCTGTCAGCAAAGCAGAGCAGGGGTTCATTCACAGCAAAAGGGGGTTCATGTCACCCAGCAATACAACAGAGGATTTTGAGAGATTTAGGCCCCTGTCACCCAGGCATAGCAGGGGTTTGTATATGCCAAAAATGGTAAAATGTCACCCGACAATTGAAAATAAGAATTTTTTCAATTTAGGGCAGTAAAATGGCTCTAAAATAGTCCTTGAAAAGGCTAGAGAGATGTAAAAGGCAGTACAATGTGCTTAAGAGCAAGGCAACTGCTCTGCGACAAATGTGGATAGGGAAATAACTTAAAATAAAATAAAAAAAACAAAAAATTACAAATTGTTAACCTGCAACTCAGAGAAGGAGGTGGATATGGAGTCGGAGGTTAAGGAGGCGGTGAATGTGGTGTTGTAGGTGGAGGCAGCAATGGAGGAGGAACAGGTAGACAACAATGTTTTTTTTTATTATTATTGGGTAGGTAGCCCCCAAAATTTTGGGCCAAATAAAAAAAAAGAAAACAAAGAATCATTGCACTTGACTTGAGTACAAGAATGTATGTTTGATGGTGGTATAAATGTCTATTCTGTACAAGGTACAGACAAGTCTTTTGGGATCCAAGTCTTGTTCATTTTAATGAACGTGAGCTTGTCCACGTTAGCTGTGGACAGGCGGCTGCGTCTGTCTGTAATGACGCCTCCTGCCGTGCTAAATACATGTTCAGAGAGTACACTGGCTGCAGGGCAGGCCAGCACCTCCAAGGCATACAGGGCAAGCTTTGGTCATGTGGACAATCTGGAGAACCAGAAGTTGAATGGGGCAGAACCATCAGTCAGTACGTGTAGTCGTGTGCACAGGTACTGTTCCACCATGTTGTTCAAATGCTGCCTCCTGCTAACACGCTCTATATCAGCAGTTGGGGCCGGTTGTTGCGGCGAGGTGACAAAGCTTTTCCACATGTCGGCCATGCTAAGCCTGCCTTCTGAGGTGCTGGCGCTGACACAGCTGCGTTGGCGACCTCTTCCTCCTCCCCTGCCTTCGCCTTGTGCTTCCACTTGTCCCCGGCGTCAGTCAGGAATGCTCTCAGGAGCGCGACTACCAGCGTGCGCCTGTAGTCGTGCATCTTCCGATCACACTCCAGTGAGGGAATTAAGAACGCCACATTGTCTTTGTAACGGGGATCCAGCAGGGTGGCCACCCAGTAGTCAGCACACGTTAAAATGTGGACAACTCTGCAGTCGTTACACAGGCACTGCAGAATGTAGTCGCTCATGTGTGCCAGGCTGCGCAGGGGTAAGGACAAGCTGTCCTCTGTGGGAGGCGTATCGTCTGCGTCCTCTGTATCCCCCCAGCCACGCACCAGTGATGGGCCCGAGCTGCGTTGGATGCCACCCCGCTGTGAACATGCTTCATCCCCATCCTCCTCCTCCTCCTCATCCTCCTCCTCCTCGTCCTCCAGTAGTGGGCCCTGGCTGGCCAAATTTGTACCTGGCCTCTGCTGTTGCAAAAATCCTCTTTCTGAGCCACTTCTAAAAGACTGGCCTGAAAGTGTTAGAGATGACCACTCTTCCTCCTCCTCATCCTGGGCCACATCCTCTTCCATCATCTCCCTAAGTGTTTTCTCAAGGAGACATAGAAGTGGTATCGTAACGCTGATTATGGCGTCATCGCCACTGGCCATGTTGGTGGAGTACTCGAAACAGCGCAACAGGGCACACAGGTCTCGCATGGAGGCCCAGTCATTGGTGGTGAAGTGGGGCTGTTCCGCAGTGCGACTCACCCGTGCGTGCTGCAGCTGAAACTCCACTATGGCCTGCTGCTGCTCGCACAGTCTCTCCAGCATGTGCAAGGTGGAGTTCCACCTGGTGGCACGTCGCATATGAGGCGGTGGGCGGGAAGGCCGAAGTTACGCTGCAGCGCTGACAGACGAGCAGCAGCAGGGTGAGAACGCCGAAAGAGCGCACAGACGGCCCGCACTTTATGCAGCAGCTCAGACATGTCAGGGTAGTTGTGAATGAATTTCTGCACCACCAAATTCAGCACATGCGCCAGGCAAGGGATGTGCGTCAAACCGGTTAGTCCTAGAGCTGCAACGAGATTTCTCCCATTATCGCACACCACCAGGCCGGGCTTGAAGCCCACTGGCAGCAACCACTCGTCGGTCTGTTGTTCTATACCCCGCCACAACTCCTGCGCGGTGTGGAGCCTTTCCCCCAAACACATCAGTTTCAGAACGGCCTGCTGACGTTTACCCCTGGCTGTGCTGAAGTTGGTGGTGAAGGTCTGTCGCTGACCGGATGAGGAGGTGGAAGAAAAGGAGGAGGAAGCTGAGTAGGAAGAGGAGGCAACAAGAGGCAAAGAATGATGCCCTGCGGTCCTTGGCGGCGGAAGGACGTGCGCCAAACAACTCTCCGCCTGGGGCCCAGCCGCCACTACATTTACCCAGTGTGCAGTTAAGGAGATATAGCGTCCCTGGCCGTGCTTACTGGTCCACGTATCTGTGGTTAGGTGGACCTTGCCACAGATAGCGTTGCGCAGTGCACACTTGATTTTATCCGATACTTGGTTGTGCAGGGAGGGCACGGCTCTCCTGGAGAAGTAGTGGCGGCTGGGAACGACGTACTGTGGGACAGCAAGCGACATGAGCTGTTTGAAGCTGTCCGTCTCCACCAGCCTGAATGACAGCATTTTAAAGGCCAGCAGTTTAGAAATGCTGGCATTCAGGGCCAGGGATCGAGGGTGGCTAGGTGGGAATTTATGCTTTCTCTCAAAGGTTTGTGAGATGGAGAGCTGAACGCTTCCGTGTGACATGGTGGAGATGCTTGGTGACGGAGGTGGTGTTGTTGGTTGCACATCCTCTGTTTGCTGGGCGGCAGGTGCCAACGTTCCTCCAGAGGCGGAGGAAGAGGCCGAGGCAGCAGCAGAAGAGGGAGCAGGAGGGGCCTGAGCCCTTTCTTGGTTTTGAAGGTGCTTACTCCACTGCAGCCTGTGTCTCGCATGTAGATGCCTGGTCATGCAGGTTGTGCTAAGGTTCAGAACGTTAATGCCTCGCTTCAGGCTCGGATGGCACAGCGGGCAAACCACTCGGGTCTTGTCGTCAGCACATTGTGTGAAGAAGTGCCATGCCAGGGAACTCCTTGAAGCTGCCTTTGGTGTGCTCGGTCCCTGTTGACGCTGGCCAGTAGCAGGCGAACTGTTTTGGCGACGGCTGCTCTGCTTTTGCACCCTGCTCCCGCTTTTGCTACGCTGTTGGCTCGGTCTCACCACTGCCTCTTCCTCCGAACTCTGAAAGTCAGTGGCACGACCTTCATTCCATGTGGGGTCTAGGACCTCATCGTCCCCTGCATCGTCTTCCACCCAGTCTTCCTCCCTGACCTCCTTTTCGGTCTGCACAATGCAGAAAGACGCAGCAGTTGGCACCTGTGTTTCGTCATCATCAGAGACGTGCTGAGGTGGTATTCACATGTCATCATCAGGAAACATAAGTGGTTGTGCGACAGTGCATTCTATGTCTTCCACCCCTGGGGAAGGGCTAGGTTGATGCCCTTGGGAAACCTTGCCAGCAGAGTCTTCAAACAGCATAAGAGACTGCTGCATGACTTGAGGCTCAGACAGGTTCCCCGATATGCACGGGGGTGATGTGAAAGACTGATGGGCATGGGTTTCAGGCGCCACCTGTGCGTTTTCTGCAGAAGACTGGGTGGGAGATAATGTGAACTTGCTGGATCCACAGTCGGCCACCCAATTGACTAGCGCCTGTACTTGCTCAGGCCTTACCATCCTTAGAACGGCATTACTGGCTACTGGGACCTGAGGTAGTAGGTTCAGTAGGACGTGTAGCTGTGGCAGAACGGCCACGTCCTCTCCCTGCACCAGAGGTCCACCAACACCACCACCACCACCACCATGACCATGTCCCTTATTAGATGTTTGCCTCATAGTTAGCGTTCACAAAGCAAAGTAAAAAGTGGTTAAGTATGTTAAAAAAAATTAACCGCCAATATAAACCCTGATGTAAGGTATTGCACTAAATTATTTTTTTTTAAACTCCATATGACAGCGGTATTTGTGGCCTAAATGTAACACTCACTTATGCACGTCTTATCCCAGATGTGCAGTATATCAGAGGCTTTTTTCACCCCAGTAACCAAAAAGCCGTATTTCTGTCCTAAATGTGACTGTCATTTATGCACGTCTAATACTAGATGTGCAGTATATTAGAGGGTTTTTTCACCCCAGTAACAAAAAAGCCGTATTTATGGCCTAAATGTGACAGTCACTTATGCTTGTCTAATCCCAGATGTGCAGTATAATAGAGGGTTTTTTCACCCTAACCAAAAAGCTGTATTTCTGTCCTAAATGTGACAGTCACTTATGCACGTGTAATGCCAGATGTTCAGTATATGAGAGGCTTTTTTCACCCCAGTATGCCAAAGCCGTATTTATGGCCTAAATGTGACAGTCACTTATGCACGTGTAATCCCAGATGTGCAATATATTAGAGGCTTTTTTCACCCCAGTAACCAAAAAGCTGTATTTATGGCCTAAATGTGACAGTCACTTATGCTTGTCTAATCCCAGATGTGCAGTATATTAGAGGGTTTTTTCACCTTAACCAAAAAGCTGCATTTCTGTCCTCAATGTGACAGTCATTTTTGCACGTGTAATCCCAGATGTGCAGTATATGAGAGGCTTTTTTCACCCCAGTATGCCAAAGCCGTATTTATGGCCTAAATGTGACAGTCACTTATGCTTGTCTAATCCCATATGTGCAGTATATTAGAGGGTTTTTTCACCCTAACCAAAAAGCTGTATTTCTGTTCTAAATGTGACAGTCACTTATGCTTGTCTAATCCCAGATGTGCAGTATATTAGAGGGTTTTTTACCCTAACCAAAAAGCTTTATTTCTGTCCTAAATGTGACAGTCATTTATGCATGTGTAATCCCAGATGTGCAGTATATGAGAGGCTTTTTTAACCCCAGTATGCCAAAGCCGTATTTATGGCCTAAATGTGACAGTCACTTATGCTTGTCTAATCCCAGATGTGCAGTATATTAGAGGGTTTTTTCACCCTAACCAAAAAGCTTTATTTCTGTCCTAAATGTGACAGTCAATTATGCATGTGTAATCCCAGATGTGCAGTATATGAGAGTCTTTTTTAACCCCAGTATGCCAAAGCCGTATTTATGGCCTAAATGTGACAGTCACTTATGCACGTGTAATCCCAGATGTGCAGTATATTAGAGGTTTTTTTCACCCTAACCAAAAAGCTGTATTTCTGTCCTAAATGTGACAGTCACTTATGCTTGTCTAATCCCAGATGTGCAGTATATTAGAGGGTTTTTTCACCCTAACCAAAAAGCTGTATTTCAGTCCTAAATGGGACAGTCACTTATGCTTGTCTAATCCCAGATGTGCAGTATATGAGAGGCTTTTTTCACCCCAGTATGCCAAATCTGTATTTATGGCCTAAATGTGACAGTCACTTATGCACGTGTAATCCCAGATGTGCAGTATATGAGAGGCTTTTTTCACCCCAGTATGCCAAAGCCGTATTTATGGCCTAAATGTGACAGTAACTTATGCACGTGTAATCCCAGATGTGCAGTATATGAGAGGCTTTTTTCACCCCAGTATGCCAAATCTGTATTTATGGCCTAAATGTGACAGTCACTTATGCACGTGTAATCCCAGATGTGCAGTATATGAGAGGCTTTTTTCACCCCAGTATGCCAAAGCCGTATTTATGGCCTAAATGTGACAGTAACTTATGCACGTGTAATCCCAGATGTGCAGTATATTAGAGGGTTTTTTCACCCTAACCAAAAAGCTGTATTTCTGTCCTAAATGTGACAGTCACTTATGCTTGTCTAATCCCAGATGTGCAGTATATTACAGGGTTTTTTCACCCCAGTATGCCAAAGCTGTATTTCTGGACTTGCAGACATGCAGATATCCTGTGCTGGTGCACTATCGTTGCATAAAATGGCTGCCGATCATGTATTGATATTGACTAACTGAAGAAAAAAAAGTTCTTTTTCAGCAGTAGTTGGCTCAGGGCAGGCTTAAAAAAATGGTGCACTGCACCCACAAAACACTTTTTCTGTAGATCGCTGAGTACATAAACCAGTTCTTGATAAGATTGCTCCCTGATCTCTCCCTCACAGCAGCTGCAGCCTCTCCCTACACTAATCCGAGCAGAGTGACGGGCGGCGCTAAGTGACTCCAGCTTAAATAGAGGCAGTTGGCCAATCACAGACATGCCAATAGTAGGCATGGCTGTGATGGCCTTTTGGGGCAAGTAGTATGACGCTTGTTGATTGGCTGCTTTGCAGCCTTTCAAAAAGCGCCATAAAAATCGCCGAACACCGAACCCAAACCTTTATGTAAATGTTCGGGTTCGGGTCCGGGTGCCGAAAAACCAAAAGTTCAGTACGAACCCGAACTTTACAGTTCGGGTTCGCTCAACTCTAGTTCTCATCGCTTGTCCCCATCCAGAATCATTGTATTATGGCAGCAGAGTGTGTTTAGACAGCCCAATCTGCTGCCGACAAACGACGATGCTGGAGGCCCTTTCAAATAAAATAGCTAACAGAAGTCACAACTATTTCTGGCACCCACTACTTAATCATTTTAATTAAGATACTAATACAAATTATATATCATATAATTAAATATATATGTGTTTTATTGAAAGTAATGGCCAGTGTTTAAAAGCAGATAATATCATTTGCCCCTTGGCAACTTATTGCTTCAGATTAATAAACTTATTATGAAGGACAACACAAAAAGACCATGCATGTGAAGGGGGGATAGGGAGAGATGACAGTGTTGGCTGACAGCTATTTAAAATGCATGGCCAACTTAAGGGTTGTCTGTGATGTTGATAGCCAATCCTCAGGATAGACCATTATTATCAGATCATCAGGGGTCTAACACCCTTCATGCCAGCTTTTGTCTAATAGCTCCAGTGCTAGGTACCTGTTGAGTATTGGACAGAGCTTTGTAGTTCAGGATCTGCTCCCACTAATGTCAATGGCAGTAGTGCTGCTGTTACCAGCTCCATCAACTACATGATGGAGGGAGCTGTGTAGAGCTGGCACTAGAGCTACAGTGTTGGACCCACAACATTCAGATATCAAAATCCTGGACAACCTCATTAAGGTCGGATAACCCCTCTAGATTAGAATTGTGAAAATGCAGACTGTTTTTTTTTTGTGGATTCGGAACTGAAATTTCCATGGATCTTACTTGCACTGAATTATTCTTTGGAAAAACAGAAGCATAATCCTGTTACACTGAAGGCCTGTGCCCACTGATGTCCCACACTCCCAGGTGGTCACAAGTGCCGCTCCACTCACCCTGTGTCTGTTGTAGTTCCAGCATTTTGGCAGCAGACCAGGGTGCAAGTGTCCCATGTATATTAGAACTTGTATTCTTTGAACCTCAGTCTGCAACACTGCAAGGGCTAATCTTCTCCTGTTCCTGCTGCATGGCTTTGTCCAATTGCTAATCAGCTGCTCTTATAGATATATGGCTGTTTTCATCAGTGGTTGCCTGAGAAATATGTCTCTACAGATCCTGCCAGGTACTGTGGTCTGCTTGATCATAATATAGAGCTATATCCATTTGTTTACCTTTGTAATGGCATCATCTCCCTTTCTCCTAGACTCTGATTCTCTTCCACCTGCCCTGACCCGTGTTTGTTCACTGTGCTGACACTGAGCTGCCTGCCCTGACCTCTGCGCTGTATTTGAATTTGCACGTATTCTGCCTTCCCTGATCTTGGCCTCTTTCCTGACTGCAAGTATAACTTGATCCCTTGGTGATCTGCAGATATGTTTAACTCCTGTGAGTCTGCAACCAACTACACCATGACTATACCAAGAGCTAGGGGCCCCATGGCTACCCTACAACAAAGGCCAGTTCTCTATGTAGGGGTTAAAGGGTGAAAACCAAGGGACCATATGGCAATGCCCCCAGATATAGCCCAAAGTCAAATTAATTAGTTGGCACAATGGTTTTACACCCATTGTCCGTTACAAAACCATTCACATTTACTATATTATACTTAGTGCTGATTTTATGCAAAAAAATCCAGTATGTCTACTGTAAATGTGACCTAAATATCTAACTTAATTTTATGTGCTTGATTAGATATAATCTATAATTCAATAATATGTTCATATCTATGTGTAAACATTATGTGGAATGTACAATATCCTTTGCACATTTTGCAAAAATACAAATTTTATGTAAAAAAAAGAGTTGATTGCAATATGGGGTCATGTAATAGAAAACATTAGCTACCCAAAATAGTTATAGTAATCTCAAAATGAGCAAACTGATGTTTTTTATTTACTCTTCAGATGCCAGTTAAAGGAAAAACATTCTGCAATATAAGATATAAGTGGGTGACTTTACTTCAAAGACATCAGAATTACATAATTTACTGAATATGACTCCTATTATGAAATCTAAATCATGATTCAGTGCATCTTAAAGTCAATGAAAGTCAGATGATTCCCTGCTATTGAACTGTACATTGTGAAACCTGAGACTTCTAAAAATATTTTTATTCTCAGTGCTGTTAAAATGAAAGAATAATAGCAGATGACCTGTAGGGTCTACAAATAGGAAACCGCCACGTTCTGCTCTAATGACTCGGCAACTTCCTTTTGGCCTGTTGGGTTGTCTGTTTGTAGAGCAGCTACCCCACACTCAAAAGAAGCCTTTCAGCACATTGAAAGTCAAATATTCAGCAACCATTTGGGACCACTGTACAGGCCAATTGAAATGCATAATAAATAGAAAAATCAGGTTGGGGTATTAACAAATGGACACATGTAGTTGAAATTGTGAATGTCACTTAAAAATTAATCTACTGGTACTTCAATGACAATTCCTAATATAAATGCACATTTTTTTTACAAACCTAGAAAAAGGGGTAAAAATAAACTAGATCGCAGAGAATACCTTTAAAGTGTCACTGAACTATTTAAAAACCTTTGATATGTCATAATGACATATTAAAGCTTTTGATTGGTAGGGGTCTGAGTGCTGAGACCCCCACCAACTGCTAGAACAAGGAGAGAGAATGCCCATACAGCACTATCACTGTCCTCACTGCAGAAGAGGAGATCAATAGAAAGTCTATGGACCCATCTTGATTCTTTCTGCTACAAGGAACAAGAGTACAATATGTGAATGCTTCTCTCTCCTCATTTGGGCAATCATAAGAGCCTCAGCACTCAGACGCCCACTGATCAGAACCTTTGATATGTCACTGTGACATATCAAAAGTTTTTTCAAAGTTCAGTGACTCTTTAATTTTTAACTGTTACTGTATGCGTGCTATGCATGTTATGTTAAGTATCTCTATTGTTTGTTCAATCTGTATCTTCTCTGAAAAGAACTATAGATAAAAAGACGTTTCCCACAATAAGCATGTCCTGTAGTAATGAGCTGTACAACTTAAGTGACGATTATAGTTCTGTACAAACATGAGCCTTAATATGACCATGTGAATGAGCCCTTACGCTATGTTCAAATGGGCTGTGTTTGTGATATGTCGTTTTGTGATTTTTCATCAGTTGGGTTTGTTTGATGATTAATTTTAGCAAAAGGCATAAACATAGCAAAAAACGTGACATAATTAGCATGTGTGAACACAGCCTTACATCATCTGTGCTTATATTTAGCCTTGTTTAGCTACTTTAACTTTTTCACCATAAAAATAGACATAGTGAGATAGTGACGGCGGTATTTATATCCCCTGCACCATTATCTTTGGGCTTCCTGTGGTGCTATATTTGTACAAGCATTTATGATTTCTTCCTGCCTTCCAGTGCTTCCTTTTATCTATTTTTCCTTTTTCACTTCCTGTATTATTTTTCCTGTGGAGGTAAATACACAGTCTGTTTATTGATTTGATCGATGTAATGAGACAATTCATCAGGAATCAGACCTGATCAATATTGTACTGCCTGAATATTGATCGATACAAAAAGACAATTTATCAGCAATCAGACCCCATCAATAATGTACTGCCTGAATATTAATTCTGTGACATATGGAGGTTTTTCCAATAGGACTGGCACAAATTGTGAATTAGACAAAAAAATAAGTCTGTGTCATACTTAGAGATGAGGAAATCGGTTCTCTAGAATCAGAATTTCATGGGATTCAATTTGGGAAATTTTTCCTAGAGAGAGACAAATAGAGAGAAAGGGAGAGAGAGAAGAGAAAGAGAGAAGAAAGGAAAGAGGGAGAGAAAAGAGAAAGAGAGAGAACACAACAGAAAAAGAGCAAGAACAGAACAGAGAGAGAGGAAGAGAAGAGACAAGAGAGAATGGAACCAACAGCAGCAGAATGTTATTCGCAGCTTTTACAGGAGATTAAAGAACTAATTTCAGGTCGAAATTATTTTGGTCGGTTGAATAGGACAAGAATTGAATTTCCAGAAATTCACTTATCACTAATCATACTCCAGCAGATTCTCTTTTACAGTGGTATTCTCCCTAAGATATATTGCTTCGAGGCAAGTTGCCAACAGTCCCAAACTTGCAGAGACTGCTCCTAATTTTCAGAGACAGTTCTATCAAATTCAGGCTGTCCCAAGTTAAAAATAGGTTCGGCTTATGGAATCCCCTTCCATAAATTGATGGTCCTAAGTGGGTTTGGGCCATTCCCAGGGGTGGGGCTTACATGCCCTACATTTACCAACTGCTATGTTGATAAGTATGCTCTGTAATATGCAGCTGTGTGAAGGCATCATATGGCAGCAGACAGAATGCCTGTGGTTCTGTAGCATAGAGCTATAAGGTGTATGTGAGCTTCTGTACGCAATCTGCATGAGGCCTAAAGAGATAGATTTTATTGGGTAGACATTGTTTTCAGCATTATGAGTTGAAATTATTTGAATGACGATACAATTTAACTATACCATGGACAAATATGTCAAAGGAGTATCTCCAGCTAGTTCCAGGTGAGAAAGAGTCGCCAAGAACTCCGATAAACAAATCCCAATGCAATGATGTACAATTAAACTCTAAGACTGTCCACAATAGAATAATGGCTTCCACTTAAAACCGCTATGCCAGATCTGTTTTCTTATAGATAGAATTAATTCTGATGTATCCTATTGATTTATAGTTTGGTCTATGAGGTTTCCATCATGCTTTCAGTATTTTTACTGTGGATTTAGCTATTCTTGAAAGCTGCTTATAAGATGATAAGGGGATTTGTAGCTATATATAACCATTTCATCCATCAGACAGAAAGTGAAAGCCCCACATTTTATTAGTCTAGCGGAAAAAACAACATGGATGCTCTTGCCCCCTCTCATTTTTAAAAAACATTTGCCAAATAAATTGTCTTTTATATCTCAAAGTTTGCAGCATCCTCAGACCACGTTAGCCTCAAGACCGACTGCATTAGTAGAGCAATACTTGTTATTAAATCCAGTTATTCCAAAAGAAAGAAATGATTCAGCAAAGTTTCAGACATAGGGTAGCTTGCCAAACTTAAGGAAATTGAATTTGAAGCTTGTTATAAAATGTCTTATTTTCACACAAAATCATATTTCTTTCTCAGCAAGTTCTACAAGACTTAACAGCAGACTTCACATGTTTAGGTTATGTTCACACAACAATAAATGTGTGCAAAAAAATTTGTGGAAGATCAGAAGAGAATCTGCCTATGAGAACAGGTTGTTTTTTATGGCCACCAATACACATCCATGTATTTGTATTTTATCCTTTTCCCATTCAATACAATGGGGAACGTAGCATCAAGAATTCTTCAACAAAGTAATGCAACACTTCTGAAATACTTTTTAAAGAGGCTGTTTTGACGAATTTTGAATGTGACTTACACAGTATAAAACAGCATTTTTAGCCATGTCAGCATAGCCTTAACATCCAATTAATTTCTCCAGTTTTCTGGCTTAAATCTTTTGTGCCACAACCTTGTCCATTAAAGTCCATATAAGAAAGCAAAAGACAAAAAATGTCTGCAAGAGGAAGTCAAACACAAAAACACAAGCTTGACAAAGGCTAGTATATAGCCGAAACATTGCATTTTATATACTTTTTTTGTACATTGTACATGGACGTTTGGTGAATAAAGGACCCTCGTTTTGGATATGCTGCCGTCAGCTGTTGGTATTTCGTTGATCTGTTGACCATTGAGGATCTATGGTTGTGGACGAGCTGATGCATTCCTGAGGGAGTCTGTGAGGTACTGGTGCTGCTCTAAAGTGTTGTTGTTCTACCCTCAGGATAGGTCATCAGTATATGATCGTGGGGATCCGACACCTGGGACCCACACTGATCAGCTGTTTGCAAAGGCAGCGACACTCCTGTGAGTGCCACTGCCTTCTCTCAGCTTATCCCATGCCAGTGATGACACATTCATTGTTCACATGGCCTGTGAGCATCTCTACCCCATTCAAGTGAATGGGGTTGAGCGTGACACCAAGCACAGCCACTATACAATGTATGGCCCTGTGCTTGGTGAGCTGAAAGAAGGCAGCCTTGCTCACTGGAGCACCACTGCCTTTTCATAAAGCTGATCGTCGGAGGTCCTGGGCAGTGCAGTTTCTAAGTAAAATTTCTCTCAGGGCGAGTGTAAAAAAAAACTCCCCCCCCCTCCAATCTCAAAACTGCTCGATGAAAATATATCAGAAGAGTACTTGCAACCGTCTCACCATATATATATATATATATATATATATATATATATTTATTTATTTTTTATGCTTAACACAAGATTTATTGAGAGCAAAAGAAAATCATAAATTACTGCTTAAACTGCTAAAAGTCGCAGGCAGAGTGGTACAGGAGAACTGCAGTATAAAGGAAGGCAATACCCTTAGAAGAGTAGTCATGAAATACAATCATCAATAATGAGCAAAACCCAAAAAACTGTCATGTTAGCATTTAATAACTAACTAAAACCCAATCACAGCAGGTCTCAACTAGCACACGCAGGAAAATGTACAAAAACCAAGTAACATATAAAACCAGATTCAAAGCAAAGCATAGATGGCAAGGCGGATTACTGTATACTGAACATAAAATGTATGGAGGTTACACCATGCCGGACAATATAACCTCTGTGCCATGCTGTACAATAAACAGTATAACCCCTACACAGTGTAGAGGTATACTGTATATTGTGTGGCACAGTGTATGCTATATGTGTATAACATAAACATACTCCACATGAAAACTTACAATTACTTGGCTTGGCCCTTGGGGATCTCGGACACCACTTCAACACTTTGGCCGCGGGCTCGGTGGAGCTGGTGTTGTGCTTTATCCTAATGAGAAAGATTTCAAAATAAGGATTTGGAGAAAGGGCAGAGGGATAGCAGAGCAGGAAGAGGCTGGTGCTGCTACTAGGGGGGTCATACCAAAGGGGAGTAATAAAGCCCACCATAATGCCCCCAGTAGAAATAATTATCCTTATAATGTGCAAGACATACCCCCTTGTAATGCCCCCAGTTGAGCTAATGTTCCATAATTCTGTTTGTTATTTACTGAGTATGCCTTATTATACTTATTTTAAGATTTAACTTTTATTCTTACAATTTAAAATAATGATGAGACGACTGAGTTTAGTGAAACTACTGCGCTATTTAAATTAGAGAGAGAGAAGAGGGACCAATTTAATAGTACTGGTTTAGAGTGATGTACCTGTCTAAAAGGCCTATTACATATAAGGGGAGAGCCTAGTTAATTTTACTAGAAGTCCCTATGCCCTTACCCTACTTGACCTAATCTAGTCAGGGTGATAGCCTTAATGGCTGTAGTCGGGGCACTCGTCTTTAAAAAGACGACCCCCAGCCTCAGGAACCTCGGGCCTGTACTAAAAGTCCCTATGCTCTTACCTCTCTGCGGTTCCTTTTTCATCCAGGAAACCTGGTACCTGAGGGGGCTCAACGGCGTCTCTACCATCCCTAAAAAGACCCCAGCATTATATAAAAAATTGTATACAGTATGCTAGTTGGGGAAACTGTTAAAAATGTTGTATTGGTGGCCCAGGAACTTAAATTTAAGCCTCTTACCCACCTTCTGCTGAGGAGTGACA
The DNA here is from genome assembly GCF_905171765.1 of Bufo bufo. Lineage (NCBI taxonomy): Eukaryota > Metazoa > Chordata > Amphibia > Anura > Bufonidae > Bufo > Bufo bufo. The sequence continues at coordinate 471,977,928 of NC_053391.1, forward strand.
TAGGTAATCTAGTCGATAATCGAACCCTAAATTTTATGGTCAGTTTACAGAATCGCCATTTCTGAAATTAGAAAGCTGTTAATTTCATTCATAATAATGTACATTTACATTTTCATACTTTAAACAAACATTATACTTTACACAGTATTTCACACCAGCATGCTTGTATTTTTGGGTGGTTGATGCTTTAACAATGCAAGAAAAAAAATTAAACCGAGGCAGTGTTTCAAAAGAACCGTCAAAGTTCAATGCCATCCAGGGGGTGGCCCACATCAGTAGAAGGATGTTATTTCTAGTAATAGTTTCACTGTTTTTATCTTATGAGCTTCCAGTCAGATTTATAACATTACAAAATTTGGTACATGATAATTCTCAAGGGTGATTCGGATTCCAGCTTCCAAATGAACAACTCCAGTTTTTAAATAAATGTTTTCATTGTGTTGATGGACAAATAGTGATGATACTATTATTAGAGGATATTCTCAAGAGGATATTCTCATCTTTATGGCCAAAATGTTGCTCTGTTACTGTTCATCCATCACTATGATACGTTAAAAATTCATCTTGTCTAATTGAAGTGATGTGATTGAAGAGTGTGTGTGGAGATCAGAAGATCTAATATTTTATATATTAGCTTCCTGTAGTGCTGGAATACTACACACATTCTTGTCCCAGTGGGGCTCACAATTTGATTTCCTAATTTCTTAGAGAAATTTCATGAAAAAGCAACTCACTGACTGAAATTGGGAACACATTTCATAGTCAGCTGGTCACGTTGGGTTAAGCCAACATTCACTGAAGGTGTATGTGCCCTTTTACATAGACCGAGGATTGCGACAATTATTGGGGATGAACACTTATAAAAACTCTCCTTCATGATACTGCCCTGTGTAAAGGTACCACCGACCATCGGACAAACAAAGCAAATACTCATTCATTGGGTGATCGGATCATTCACAAGGCACATAAAATCATTATTTGCCACTAGAAGATCCCACAGTGTAAACCAGAATGTGCTGCTGGAAAACAATGAATCTACAGTATATCGCAGGGGTCAGCAACCTCTTGCACTCCAGCTGTTGTGAAACTACGACTTCCAGCATGCTACATTCATTTATATGGGAGTTCTGAAAACAGCCAAGCAAAAGTGTACACTGACAGTCATAGTTTCACCACAGCTGGAGTGCTGGAGGTTGCTGATCCCTGTGTATGGGAACAAGATATTGCCTGTGCATCGCATCATGTAAAAAGACCTTTAATCTGAGCAAATCAGAGGTGGACAACGCTGATGTTTTATCTACATGCAATTTTTCAATTATGGTCTTGTAATTCCCCAGATAAGACAATGGACACTGAACTTTAGAGCCATATTTCACAATTTTTCATTGTCTTGCAACCTTCAAATATAGCTCTGTAATAGGATGTTTGCCCGTCTACAAAACTCTGGCAGATATTGGTTCATTCACTTTGACATTATAGCCCCCTAATCATTCTTCTGATGTCTATAGACTCATAAAAGATGCTAGTCCAACGACAAATGTGTCCGTCTCCTGGAGCCATTTCTCAGACCTTTAAACTTGACACCACTTACATTAAGTTATGCCATGAATTTGTCCCTCTCTACAAAACACTATTGCTTGAAAATGAATATCTCTAACTAGGAACAATAGTATAAAGTTGAATTGTACAACAGCCCAACACAGATCATTTCATCTTCACTCACAACCCTGAATGTTTCAAATGCTCCCCCTTGTCAAGCAATTGTAGGATCCTCAGCTTTCTCCACATTATTGATACCATGAAGGATGGAGTCACCTTATGCCTGATGTGGGGAGTTATTGAATTAGACACACGTGAAAATAATGTTACTATTGTCAGTTCTTTCTTTGTTGAAGACCCCATGAAGCACCGAGCTATTACCACATCATGTATGCCTTAATTACGTGTGTCTAATGATGGATATCTGTTTAAGGCAGGGTTATTATCCCTGACTGATTCTTCATTCAGCCGCTGCTCCACATCTACAGGCTGTGCTTTCCATTTGTTACACACCCGCAAACACACTCCATTGGACAAGCTCTCCAGATGTTTCAAGCCACCCACAGTAGCTTGTCAATAGGTCATAAAGTTGTGAACCAAGGAATGATTTGCAAAAGAATTGGAGATTACAGCAAGGGGAGTTTTGAATGAAAAAGGTCTCTGTTGGTGGTATGGCTGGCTCATTGCTATTCTTTTTTAGTATAGAGATCTGTGTAGAGAAAGCTATAAATTTCACACTATAATGAAAGAATTATTGCCTCTACTTCCTTTAAGAACATTTTTTATTAAATGTGTAATGTTCTACATAGACACATAAGGCAACCTGAAATATACACATTTATAATATATGCCATGTCTAAAGGAGAAAACATATTTCATACATCTAGTCTATTTGTAGGGTAAAAGATGTATTAACATAAAGTCAATCAAATTATTGTAAAAACTCTCCCAAGCAATCTCTGTTTTAGAAATATACACTGTAGAATATGTGTTTTCCATAAAATGCAGGCAAAATGCATATGGTTATAATTAAATAATATGAACATAAGTGCAATATAAACCTGAAAAATCTGTGCGATAAATTAGAGAATTATAGGCTTATGGAGGAAAGTTAATATAATACATGATAAAATGTCATTCTAATGGATAGAAACCATATACCAGCTGTATGTGAACTGGAGGCTAAAGAGCTTTATTTCTATATTGTAAAATGAAAAACTGTTCTTAAATGTAGAGAGTAATTGCTTTATGGCTTTTATATGTATGAAATTGTATGAGATGTGTCTTAGTTAATAATAGGAACCTGAGTTGTAAAATAAAGACTTTATGTTTCACTTAACTTTGCATGCTTAAAACTAAAAGGTTATTAGCATGTGTGGGGATTCGCTGTGGTAGGCAGGTTAGCGGACGCAGTATAGAGGCAATAACAAAGTCTTTAACTTAAACAGTTCAGTGTTTATTCACACATTATGGCCTCATGCACACGACCGTGGTGTGTTTTGCGGTCCGTAAATCGCGGATCCGCAAAACACGGATGGCGTCCGTGCGCGTTCCGAAATTTGCAGAACGGCACGGACAGCCTTTAATATAATTGCCTATTCTTGCCCGCAAAGCACGGAAAAGAATAGGACATGTTATATTTTTTTTGCGGGGCCCCGGAACAGAGCAATGGATGCGGACAGCACACGGAGTGCTGTCCGCATCTTTTGCGGCCCCATTAAAGTGAATGGGTCCGCATTCGAGCCGCGGCTAGAATGAGGACCAAAACAACAGCCGTGTGCATGAGGCCTTAGTAAGTGACCAAAAAAATTGTTTCTAGAAAAAACAGTCACCTTGATTCTGGTGTTCGTTCACACCAGGCAGTAACGCAGAAGTCCTTGTATAAAGCAGATTTCATGTGCTTTCGCACAAACAAGGTAGCAGGCCTTAATCCTGGCCCAAACTCCCAGGCCCCAACACAGAGACTGGCAGCGCTCCACTGTCAGAGAGGAGTCATCCACACCACCTGACAGTGCTGCCTGTGTTTTATATCCCAAACCAAGACCTGGCCTGGAACATGGGGAGAAGCCACCCACCCATCACTTTGACTACGCCCAATAAGAGACGTCCCTGGTTAGCTTTGCAGCCAATACTAAAACAGCTGAAGTGTCAGACTGCAATCTGCAAACTGACACTTTGAGAAAAACTGGCTCTTACCTCACCAAGGCCAGGAACTTCAGTGACACGTACCGACCATCAATGACAACCCCTTGTTCCTTCCTACAGATGTTACACAATATAAATTCTCTGTAACCAGTTTGACCAAAACTATTGAATCTACATTTATTTTAGTAAATTAAAATGAGCTTGGTATGTTCTCATTTTTGTTATATATACTCTGCATACTGCGTGGGCCGCCAGTGCTCAAATTATAGTCCAGCAGAGCAGACCTGACTCTTGCGCTCACCTTCCTGGTGGACCTAGCTCTGTCCCGCAACGTAGGCTGTAGCCTGCTTGTCAGCCATGCCCCTCCACCTTTACCCATAGGGTGTGCACTCCCTCTGGCTCTTAAAGGGCCAGTGTATGTGCACCCTAATCTGCCCCAGCTTATGGCTGGCTGCCTTGGGGTACTTAAAGAGGTTTTCTGTCCCTGAAACAGAAGATTTATACTTACCTGCTTCCCACGCTCTGGTCCTTACCACTGCCCCCGCTTTCTCCATCTTCCAACCCCTGCACTGACTACATCCGGCTGGCTATGGGCATGATCACATGCATCGCTACAGCCAATAACTGGCTTCAGCGGTGACATGCTGCTTTTGGCCACATGACCTCTGAAACCAATCATTGGCTGGAGTGGTACATATGACCATGTCTATAGCCAGCCAGACGTAAACAGCATCTGGACCAGAAGAGTGGCAGAGACCAGATAAGTATGAATCTTCTTCAGGGCCATGCTATGGGCACATTTATCTATATCAAGTAACCAAGACCCTTGTTGTAAATATTGCTTTACTGAACGCAAAACCTGAAAGTGTAGGTGTGACTTAAGTTACACTAAATATCCATCTTTACGCCTACTAGTGTCAAAAAGGAGCTGGTGTTCAGACTGGGGTTAAAGGGGATTTTATTTTCCTAACAAAATATGGCCTCTATTGGCTCATGGCCAATATAAACATTTTCATATTCTTCGGGACCCCATATCTTATCTACCCAGACCCCTGGGAGAATGACATGGGAAGAAGCTGCATATACATTTTGAGGTTTTATGGATCTGAGTGGACTTAGGTGTTCAGGGTGTTCAGGCAGTGTATGCAAAGTGTGAGAAATGAGAAAGAGTAACTTTTTGCCTTATTTCATCAATTATATGCTGTCTTTTTCACTTATGTATAGAAAATGTAATATGCAATGGGTATTTCAAGACTATGTAGTTAACCAGAACAGATCAAATAAAAAGACTTATTACCTCTTTAAATTGCACATTATTTACAATACAGTACATTACTATAATAATGGAAGATGGAGCATTAATTGGCGATCAACTTTCATATAATGAAGGGTAACTTCCCATTTGTTATAAAGCAACAAGGAACTGAAAGGACATAAATGCTATAAAGATCCACCTGTCCCTATGGTATGTTCCATAGTCACCATATTCCATATGGTTTACCAGGTTAGGTCAAGAGACATAGGTTTATATCTTGAAACTGGTAATGTTAGGGTTTTATAAGTTTTACAACAGATGGCTGTACGCTACAGAGATGAGTGAACAGTAACAAAGAAGAATAGCAGGGGTTAAACATATTCTTGGATGCCTAGAGTGAAATTAAATGGATTAACTACTCGTTAGGATACTGTCATGGACTACAGAGAGGGAACAATGGTTATCAGTTGTAAGCCACACTGCTCAGGTCATGCTGTGTCAATTTTTATGCTATGTCTATAACTGTGTCATAATCATAATTACGTTCACTATGGGAGGAATAAAGAAAGACAATTTCATCAAAGAAGCTCAGGGGAAATAACTAATTACAAGAGACGAAAGATGAGCAAATTTCTTGAAATTTGTTTGGTGTCTTACTCTGCAAATTTTAGTGAAACAATTTTCCCTGAATGGCAGTAAAAAAAAATAAAAAATCACACTTACCTCATCTGTTTGAGTACGAAGAGCCAGTTGCCGCCATCTTGATTGAAGATCTCGCACAAAATCCCATGCGTGGAGATGTATGACGTCACCACGCCGTGACGCCGGCTGACATGATGACGTCATCACGCACTAGATCTTCAATCAAGATGGCGGTGGCGATCAAATGGATGAGGGTAAGTATGATTTTATACATTTTTTCAAAATTTTACACTGTATTATTACTATTTGATGCCGCGATCAGCTATGAACCCGGCATCTGTGGGATACAATGAAGGGGGGGGGGGGCGGCGCAATCTGAGCTCCCTGTCATTGCACCCACTACTTACAAAGAAATGTGCTTCGTGACAAAGTAATTAATCACAAAGCAAATATTTTTTATAAAATTCGACGAAGCAGCAGAATCAAATTTTTAAAAGCTTCGCTCATCATTAGTTGCTATGACAGAGACTTGGAGCCACTGAGCCAATCAAGGCTTTAGCTCAGCATGTATTCAGGGGTGTAGGAGAAGGATTTAATCCAGGCATTGACACTAGGTAAATGCCTGTGATTGCTCATCGTGTGCTGGCTCTTGTTTGTGTTTCTGTGCCTATTGCCTGAACTCTATACCTGCTAATTTACCATCGATATACTGAGCTTGGCTTGTTCTACTGATTACGCTCTTGCCTGCTGATTTGGCTATATCTGTACCCTACTGGGTTTGTCTCCTGCTTGGTTTTATTATCGTTGATCATCTATGTAGGTTGGCAACCTGCTAACTTGCAAACGTCTATATATGTCCTGTTCTGTGGAACTCGTCAGGTTCGCCCAAACTTAGTCTAATGTGGGTAGTCTCCTTTTTTTGTTAGGAAAGGAAGTAACATGAAATAATTTTATAGGAAAGCCAGGGTTCCCAATTAACTCATCCACAGATGTCAGGTAAATAAAGTGAGTTAACTGTTCACCCCCAGTACACAGAAATGCTTGTGAACAGTCAAAATTATACACATAGAAAACATTTCAAATTCAAGTGAGAGTAAGCAACAGTCCAAGTCACAGAGGAGATGTGGTGCTCAAAATATAACTGATCAAGCATAGAACATGAAAGTTATATGCCCCCAATCAAACATTGATGGCCTTTCAGAAGAACAGGCCATCAATATCTAAGTTCCAAAAAAAAACTTTAATATGATCTTTTTTTTTATGTGTTTATATGCCGTGCCAATTGTATAAAGACATGACCAAGTAAGAGAGTCAGTCCTTATGGGTTGAACTGGTCCTTGACATCTGTACTGAACTCAGAGATTCACATGAGGATGGAGCAATGACTGACACAGGCTCCACAAGTTTAACAGGAATAAGTGAGTCAGGCAACTAGCATAGCATTTACAGTCTCTGTCTCTTAGAGAGGGTACTGGCTTAATGGATAGAAACCAACAGTTATTTACAAGGCAATGAGTCTGCATGACACTATACTGGAGGTAACACTTTTTAGTAGAGGCACTGTGTATGACAGTTACATTCTATTAGAACTCTCCTCTATGGGCATATCAGGTAGCAATCCAATTAATAGGACTGTATCTAATCACAGACCTCAACGTGATTTGTCACACAGGATTTGGCCACAGTACAATGCACAAAATTACTCACAGTCTCAGTTTCACCATACACAATGTTAACACTCAGGTTTAACCTTTTTAGTCTTTCAACAGGTAGGCAAACTGACTAGTTATTCTTGCCACTACATGATTCACATGGACATCGGTTTCGGCTAGGCTCACCCACAATCACTTTGGGAAGGGATTTAGTTCATAACCACATATTTCATTGCAGCTTTAAGGCAGTACAACATGCACAACATATATCACACAGTCCAGAATCAGGTGTGGTTTAGGATGCAGAATACCTCACCCTCTTGGATCACAGAATCCTCACTCAGATGGCTCAATTCTCACTTGTAAATCTCACTGCTTCTTCGTTCCAACCTAACTCATGGGAGGGAGTGCTTTTAGCATGAGCCTGTACCTGTACCTTCTCGATACTGCCAAAAAGTGCTTTGAGCATCCTCCTTATATAACTTTGCTTCTCTATATGGGGTTTGTTGAGGCCAAACTTAGTATGCTCTCATGTGTGGCCAAGACTCAGAATGTACTGAACACCAATGCTTTAAAGCAACAATGAATATACTAGAATCACATGCATCTTTAGAAATGGTTTTATAACCCTGATGAACATCATCATATCCTCTTCTGAGTTCCTCAGAAATGTTCTTTGTTCATGCCATTATACACTTCCACAAACAAGATTAGACTTTTTTAGATCCCTGTTCTAAATAAAACAGGTCGCCCACTCACACCAGATTGTCATCCCCTGATTAAAAACGTCTAACTCTAATTTGACCTTCAAATTACCTAATAATCCTAAAGGTTCATCTACTATTTCCACTCACAGATATTTCATCAATAAATAAAAGATCAAGTGTAATATTTTTGACTCATTAGTTTGATTAAATTATCTTTATTTTTAGGACTTTAAGTCACATTTATGAAGAAATATAGAAAATTCTGAAGGGTTCACAAACTTTTAAGCACCACTGGATATGTTTATACTGCTGATAGCCTGCAAATAAAGTGCAACATATACATTAGCAATCAGTGTAATATACAGTACAAATTATGTATCATATAGCATAAGTTAAACATGACCTTATGGAATTATGGAAATTACAGGATCTTAAGACATTTTAATGAGGCAAATAATAAAAAACGTAAACAAAATAGTAAAAACATCTTAATTTAATCAGTATTGAGTATGAGTGCTACACGTACAAATAAATGCACTTTCACACCTTGGTATGTGTCACGGCGGACGTGCACTCAGACTAACAGATAAACCACCAACCAGGCTCTAGGCAGGGGAAGGGTCACCTCCTAGCTAATCCCTGACCTCTCTCGTTGCACTGCTCAGCCCACATGCAGACCTTGGTGGTAGGTATGATGTGTCCCCGTGCCTGGGCTGAAGCACCCTAAATTCCCTGAGATGGTGAAGAGTGGAAATAGGAGCAGCCTGCTCGCACAGAACCTGGATGGGAGAGATGACACAAAACAACCAAACTTGAAACCACACTTATCTTTCTGAGCTGGAACAGACAACCTTCCTTCCTAGCTTCCAAGACTAAAGTGATTCCTATAATCCGCTCCGAGCACTGGGATGGAGTGCTATTTAAACTAATGACCCCACCCAGTGCACCTGATGAGAGGCGGATCCAGAACGGCTCCAAAACAAAACACTAAACTCGTGCTGCTATTCTGGCCGACCTCTGCACATAGTCAGGGCGGGGCATGACAGTATGCTATCAATGAGGTTATTAATGGTTTTCTAAGGAATTTTCTGTCATGCTGAATGCACTTGGTCACGAGAATCATCCAGACCTTCTGCTGGAAGCTCCCTTTGAAACTACCAACCAGTGGTATCCTAGATGTGATCGATTATGCTACATTATGCTAGATTATGCTACCCCACAAAACGATCCCGGGACTAAGACCAGTGTGACTTTCCATTAGTAAGGCCTCTTCATGGAATTACCCACATGGTTTCCAGACCAATCTCCAGCTATCATTGCATCCTAGACAAAAGCAAGGCTCATCACTGAAGAGAATAGTCCTCCAATCTAACCACCATTGTCTTCTTGCTGTACACCCTAATAGCTTTTGAGAGCAGTGGCGTGAGATCAATGACACACCCTCATGTTCCAATGTCTTGCAAATGCTTTCTAATGATGCCCTAGGATTGGGATGTGATGACCAATTTCATTTGCAGTACAGAATGTATCACTTCGCACCATTCCTCTAATCAGCCGATCTGTCCATGCAGCGGCTCACCTCTGTGCACCTCTTGCCGTCATACCACTGTACTGACATTTCGGCCTAGGCGTGTAGTGATCTGCTGGAGTGATAAACCAAGGTCTCTCAATCATTTTGTCCCTCTCATCTTGCAACAAGTGACAATAACTGGCATGCCAATGAACAGGAGGCATTGCACAATTATCTGTTTCATGTGGCTAAAAATTTCAATCGGCCTTTTATTCCCCTCCAACATGCTACAGGTTGGGGCTAGGAGGTTGAAAATGTTATCATTTTGAGCTCTGAGGAATGTAAATACAGATTTGAAGAAGGTATATACATTGTAAGTATACAGCATTGGTGAAGTGATGGAGTATACTGACAGTCCACATTAGTCTTAGCCCTCTTTCAATCAGGTGACTGTCTGACAGATACATTTAAGAAATATCAAATAATAGAAATCAGTAGTGATGATTAGTGTTTATCACGAATATTCGAATTGCGAATTTTAATCGCAAATATCGGCACTTCGAGAATTCGCGAATATTTTGAATATCGCGAAATATATTCGTAATCTCGAATATAAAATTTTTTTTAAAATGTCCTGTTCATGCAAATTTTTATGTGAAATTTTTATGCGAATTTTTTGCAAATTTTCGCAATCAAGAAAATAATGCCTGGAGATCATGAATTCGTGAATTCTCGAATATATGGCGAATATTCTCCCAAATATTCGCGAAATATCACAAATTCGAATATTGCCCCTGCCACTCATCCCTAGTGATGATCGAGCATGCTTGGCCGAACACCAGTTCGGCTCGAGCACCTTGATGCTCGGCACATGGCGGTATTCGGCCGAATACCACATGTGCTCGAGCGCAATGCTGGAGTTTCCTCCCCGCACGTTTCTTGCCAGCTACGCAGCCAACAAACGTGAGGTTCAGTACTGCCAACTCTGTAATGCCGTAGCCATGTTGGTTACTGGTATTACAGTAATTGACTGGCAGCAACTCATCATCGGGTGCTATATAGCACCCGATGACGCATGTTCGGCGCAGTCAGGGCTCATTCACACGGCTGTATAAACGGATTCGCACCCAATCCGCAATTTTGCGGAAGGTCTGCAGATCCATTCATTTCTATGGGCCCTTAAAAGGTTTGGACAGCACACAGTGTGCTGTCCGTATCTGTTATTCCGTGCCGCGGCTCCGCAGAAAAGATAGAACATGTCCTATTCTTGTCCGCGGACAAGAAAAGGCATTTTCAATTATGGTTGCGGCCATGTGCGGTCCGCAAATTGTGGAACGCACATGGCCAGTATCCGTGTTTTGCGGATCCGCAAAGCACTACGGCTGTCTGATTGGGCCCTTAGTCAGGGAGAGCTGTGCTGAGGAAGGGACAGACAGTGTAGTGAGTGATATACTAATATTTTTAGTAGAGAAACTTGTCAGAGACCCAAAAGTCCTTTTAAGGACTATTGTTGTGTGTGGCAGCAGCAATATATATTTTTAGTGCAACCTGTGCTAAATAGCTAAAACTTAACAGACCCAAAATCCTTTTAAGAACTATTGTTGTGTGTGGCAGCAGCAATATTTATTTTTAGTGCAACCTGCGCTAAATAGCTAAACTTTACAGACCCAAAGGTTCTTTTAAGGACTGTTGTGTGGCATCAATATCTATTTTTAGCACATCCTGCGCTAAATAGCGTGCAATAGTTAGTGTCCTTTTTCCGTAGATGGTGTCCGCTGCGAACAGTGACATTAGCTGCGCCACAATTCCAGTGTAAAGTGTGCGCAACCAAAAAATATCTGTGACATACAGTGTCCTTTTTCCGTAGATGGTGTCCGCTGTGGACAGTGACATTAGCTGCGCCACATCTCCAGTGTAAAGTGTGCACATCCCAAAAATATCTGTGACATCCAGTGTCTTTTTTTCGTAGACGGTGTCCGCTGCGGACAGTGACATTAGTTGCGCCACATCTCTAGTGTAAAAGTGTGCCCATCCAAAAAATATCTGACATCCAGTGTACTTTTTCCATAGACGGTGTCCGCTGCGAACAGTGGTATTAGCTGCACCACATCTCCTGTGTAAAGTGTGCACATACAAAAAATATCTGTGACATACAGTGTACTTCAATAGACGGTGTCCGCTTCTGACAGTGACATAACCAGTGCCACATCTGCAGCGTAACGTCTGCGCTGAAAAGATTTATCTGTGACATACAGTGTACTTTTTAAATAGACAATGTCCGCTTCTGACCATGACATTACCAGCGCCACATCTGCAGTCTAACATGTGCGCTAAAAAAATGTATCTGTGACATACAGTGTACTTTTTAAATAGACGGTGTCCGCTTCTGACAGTGACATTACCAGCGCCACATCTGCAGTGTAACGCGTGCACTGAAAAAAGTTATTTGTGACATACAGTGTACTTTTTTCGTAGACACTACGGACAGTGACATTACCAGTGGTACCTCTCCTGTATAACGTTTCCTCATCCCAAATACCTGTGATATTCCCTGTAATTTTTTATTAGCCGCTGGTGACAGCATTGACATTATCTGCAGGATATCTCCTGTGTGATGTTTACACATCCCAAATACCTTTTTAAATTTATTTGCGCATACACTTCCAAATCCTACACTGCTGTATGTGTGACAGACTTTCAAGCATATATAACATTTAATATGAAGAAGGCGAGCAGTGAGGGACGGGGCAGTGACCGTGATGCTGATGGTGCACGCAGAGGCCATGGCACTGCGAGCGGTGAAACTGTGCCTGCTGCCAGAGCACAAGAAAAACAATCATCGACGATACCTAGATTCATGTCCCAGTTTGCAGGGCAGTGCAGGACACCACTCTTGAAGTCAGACCAGTGCGACCGGGTGGTCGGTTGGATTGCAGCAGATAATGCTTCCAGTCGGTTAAGCACCACCTTGACTTCCACCAAGTCCAGTCTCAGTAGCCAAGAGACTGCTTAACACAATCCTCATCCTGATCCTCCTTCCTCCCACCATGGAGAGTCTGGCCAAACAAGTGATCCCACATTCGGATATTCCGAGGACCTCTTTTCAGCGCCATTCCTTGATTTAGCCCTTTCACCAAGCAAGCTTGAAGAGGGACAGATCTTGTGCCCTGATTCCCAAACTCTTGAGCATCCACAGTCACAAGAAGATGACGGTAGGGAACAGCAATTACTGTTTAATGAGGTGGATGATGATGAGACACCGTTGCCAATAAGTCAACGCCAATTACTGTCTCAAGAGGTTGATGAAGAGGATGAGACACAATTGTCAATCACTGAGGTAGTGGTTAGGTTAACAAGTAGGGATGATGAGCACAGTTAGGAAGTGGAAGAGGAGGTGGTGGATGATGAAGTCACTGACCCAACCTCGGAAGGTGGCAATCCGAGCGAGGACAGCAGAGGGGGAGGGATCTGAAGCATCGCAAGAGGCTGGAAGAGGCAGTGGGGTGGCAAAAGGGAGAAGGTGGGCCACACCAAAAAGGCCCGCAACTGTTCCCCGGAGCATCCCCTTGCGGAAATCTCTCTTGCCAAGGGGTAGGTGTTCCGCTGTCTGGAGCTTTTTTGAGGAAAGTGCGGACGACAAAAGAATTGTAATTTGTAACCTGTGCAACCTCACCACCACTAGCAGGATCCACCACATGGCATCCAAGCCACGTAATAAATGGAACGAATGCCTGCGTCCTCAATATGTGTCTGTGGGTCACACCACTGCCTCCTCTTCCACTATGTTACGTGCTTGCCAATATCCCTCGTCGAAGACGCAGGCCTGGATGCCTCCTGCCATGCACCTGGACCTTCGCAAGCACCATCAGCGACCACATCCACTTCCGTGTCCCAGCGCAGCATACAAATGTCCTTACCACAGGCATTTGAGCGCAAGTGCAAATACCCAGCCACCCACCCACAGGCCATAGCACTAAATGTGTAACTTTCCAAAATTCTGGTCAAGGAAATGTTGCCATTTAGGCTTGTGGACACAGAGGCCCTCCGCAGCCTGATGTCGGCGGCTGTCCCACATTACGGAGTCCCCAGCCGACACTATTTTTCAAGGTGTGCCGTGCCCGCCTTACACCAACATGTGTTTTACAAGGTCTTCTCACCTGAAGGCCCTCGCATATAATGTTTTAGGGGTCAGCTCACCTGCAGGCCCTCACCTACAACCTTTTAGAGGGTCAGCTCACCAGCCGGCCCGCATCTAAATTCTTTTAAAGGGTTAGCTCACCAGCAGGCCCGTACCTAAAATCTTTTACAGAGTCAGTACACCTGCAGGCCTGCACCTAAAATCTTTTACAGGGTCAGATCACCTGCAGGCCTGCACCTAATTATACCTAATAGGTAATTTTAATGCATGCTGCCTTGCTTGGATGTGATAGCCGTAGTTGTTTCTCAGGCCTCCTCTCCGGAATCGAACCCTGATTCCCCGTTACCCGTAGTCACCATGATTTGTGCTGACAATAACATCGAAAGTTGATAGGCCAGACATGGATCGTCGCCATCACGGGGACGTGAGTTCGCCCCCAGGTTATCTAGAGTCACCAAAGCGGCGGCAGGCCCTCACCCATAATGTTTTAGTTGGCCAGATCAGCAGGCCCTTGATCCAATTGTTTTTGAGGGTCACCAGCAGGCCATCAATCATAATTTTTCAAGGCTGTGTATGATGCCCTTTTTTATGTGTAACAAAGGGTGTATTGTAGTGCTGATTCCTTGTAATTTTTGGCAGCCCTTTCACTTAGCGCATAGGAGTGTAGGAGTCCCACTACATGAACAATTGTACCACAATTTGAATGAGGCCCTCCTTTATGTGATATACAGGCTGTATAGGAGTGCCTCTTCCTTGTAATTAGCAGCGCTTGCACTTTATATACAAGTAAATATATAGGAAAGAAAGTTTCCTAACAAATCGATTTTATCTTCAGTTTTCTGCGTATTAGTGTCAGTCTGTAAAAGTTGCGTACTACTCGGACAATGTAATTCCCAGCAGCGACCTGGGAGTCCAAGATGCATCCAGACATCCTCCCCATGAGGTTCCCGAGCCATTTCAGTGGTGTTTCCATCAATTTCTGGCCTTTTCCTATGAACCAGGCACCCTCCCCTCTTCAGAACAGGGGGTGCATGGTTTAATGCTCGGGTTCTCCCATTGACTTCCATTATACTCGGGTGCTCGGTAGAGCACCCGAGCATCCCAATGTGTTCGGCCCGAGCCCCCGAGCATTATGGTGCTCGATTGACACTAGTATTCGCCTGTTAACTGAAAATGCTGACAGGTTGATTTTTATAAAAATGAACAAGGCCTGGATTGACCATGACTTCTCAACTCCACCAGAGGAAAGCTGATGAACATAAAGGCACTTTAAATGTGTTGTTTATAATGTACAGAATACACTGTATTCCCATGCACCCCTTCCACCACAAACAAGCTATATGGTTGAATCTTCCTTTTCTCATCCTACTCCTCCTCTTCCATCATATCAACATGCTTATTCGTTGCATATAATACCCTCGCATATATGCCCTCACCTAAAATCTTTTACAAGGTCAACTCACCTGCAGGTTCTCGCATATAAGTTTTTGGAGCGTCAGTTCAACTGCAGGCCCTCACCTACAATCTTTTATAGGGTCAGCTCACCTGCAGGCCCTCGCATATAATTTTTTAGAGGGTCAACTCACCTGCAGGCCCTCGCATATCATTTTTTAGAGGGTCAGCTCACCAGCAGGCCCTCACCTAAAATATTTTACAGGGTCAGTTCACCCACAGGCCCTCGCATATAATGTTTTAGAGAGTAAGCTGACCAGCAGGTCCTCACCTACAATCTTTTAGAGGGCCAGCCCACCTGCAGGCCCTCGCATATATTGTTTTACAGGGTCATCTCACCAGCAGGCCCTCACCTACAATCTTTTAGAGGGTCAGATCACCAGCAGGTCATCAATCATATTTTTTCAAAGGTGTATGATGCCCTCCTTTATGTGTAACAAAGGGTGTATTGGAGTGCCGGTTCCTTGTAATTTTTGGAAGCCCTTTCACTTAATGCATAGACTTTATGAGTGTAGGAGTCCCACTACCTGAATAATTGTACCACAATGTGAACGAGGCCCTCCATTATGTGATATACAATTTGTATCGGAGTGCCTCTTCCTTGTAATTTTTGGCAGCACTTGCACTTTATATAAAGTAAATATACAGGAAAGAATGTTTCCTAACAATTTTTCCTCTAAAATCGATTTTATCTTTGGTTTTGTGGGTATTATTGTCAGTCTGTAAAAGTGGCGTACTACTCAGACAATATCGTTCCCATCAGCGACCTGGGAGTCCAAGATGCATCCAGACATCCTTCCCATGCTGTTCCGAACCATTTTGGTGGTGTTTCCATCAATTTCTAACCTTTCTATGAACCAGACACCCTCCCCTCTTCAGAACAAGGGTTGCCTGGTTTAATGCTCGGGTTCTCCCATTGACTTCCATTGTGCTCGAGCATCCCGAGGTGTTCGGCCCGAGCATCCAAGCACTTTGGTGCTCGATCAACATTAGAAATAAGAAAGATAAAATCCTTTGGTGGTGGCTCTAGTACTCCAGAACATCATATGTGATTTCTGGAAAGATGATAGACCTGTAAAGTATCAAACATCCCTCTGAATTTTATAACTCTCTTATGCGACCATCATCCATATATGTTTTCAAAATGTCCTCAATATTACCTAATTTATGTTATAATTTATAACAGGACAGGCTGTAGGTGTTTCCTCAGTGGAAAATGTTCAGAACATGATCTTGACGTATTTGGATTATGGAGTTGAGTAACAAAGGTCAAAGATGAAAACACACAAAATAGTGTTACTAGGCCAGAAGTGTGCCTGTTACATAATTGGATTTTGTTGTCTGTAAACAAGACTGTATCACCCTTTAAGGTTGCGTGAATTACAGCACAAGGTCAAATTAGATTTGAAGATAATAAGGTTCATTTCTCATGCAAACATAAATTATATTTAATATGCCTGGGAACATGTAAACCTGCCAAACACAGAAGCAAGACAGTCTTTATGACTTCAGTGGATTCTCAGCCCTTGATTACAATTTGATTTCCTTTGGCATACAAAGACAATCTATTTTAGTGAACAATGTTCTTCCTTTACCAAGAGTGAGATCTTGTTTCTTGGCCGCATGCCCAATCATTCGCATACACAACCAATTTCTTAAGGCAATAGCTGAAAAATTGATTTTGACTTAATGTACAATATAGTTGGAAAAATGGATCTGGGAATTAGTCAAAAGCATGTGAAGTCCATTGTTTAAAGAGATTAGCAGTCAGTAAACTATAGCCATTGCCCTTTTCATAATTCAAAGACCTAAAATGAACAACTGGTATGAAGTCTATGCCAGCAGTTTTTACCACAATAGCTGACGAGTGTAGGAGGTTGTGAAATGCAGAGCTTTGGAAAAAAGGAAGTTAGAAGCATAGATTAAATGTATTCATAAAGGATTTTACTCTTAGTGATCATAGAGTCACAAGACCAGGAAATTCAAACTTACCCATATCTCTTAGTAGCTGGCTCACGGAAAAGCAAAGCAAGATCAAAACAAAGCCACTTCAATGGATATCTATTTATACGTGTATTATTACATTATAAACTTATAATGTATGGGTCAGAGGTACTGATGTAGAAACCTTAGCAAACCTTATGAAATCAAGGTGACAGAATGCATTACAAAGATGTGCTGTGAAAAGTTTTACAGGCTGCTTATGCCATAAGAAAAATCACATACTTGAGTTTTAAATTTCCTGCTTCTTCAGCGCTTCCCCACTGGAGAAGTGTTTAGATTGCTAAAGTGATAGCCTACCGTAAAGAGACGTGACAATAGGAACTCAATTGCCGGGAACCTCAGGGTCCTTGAATTGAGGGGGCTGCAGTGCTATGGCTCTTTCAAACATATGATTAGCAGTTCAGCCTCCACTGATCAGAAAGAAATGGTATAGTGTAGTAATAGTCCCCTTTTAACCACCTCCGGACCGCCTAACGCAGGATCGCGTTCCGGAGGTGGCAGCCCTGCGCAGAGTCACGCATATATGCGTCATCTCGCGATGGGCGAGATTTCCTGTGAACGCGCGCACACAGGCGCGCGCGCTCACAGGAACGGAAGGTAAGAGAGTTGATCTCCAGCCTGCCAGCGGCGATCGTTCGCTGGCAGGCTGGAGATGTGTTTTTTTTAACCCCTAACAGGTATATTAGACGCTGTTTTGATAACAGCGTCTAATATACCTGCTACCTGGTCCTCTGGTGGTCCCCTTTGTTTGGATCGACCACCAGAGGACACAGGTAGCTCAGTAAAGTCCCACCAAGCACCACTACACTACACTACACCCCCCCCCCGTCACTTATTAACCCCTTATTAGCCCCTGATCACCCCTGATCACCCCATATAGACTCCCTGATCACCCCCCTGTCATTGATCACCCCCCTGTCATTGATTACCCCCCTGTAAAGCTCCATTCAGATGTCCGCATGATTTTTACGGATCCACTGATAGATGGATCGGATCCGCAAAACGCATCCGGACGTCTGAATGAAGCCTTACAGGGGCGTGATCAATGACTGTGGTTATCACCCCATATAGACTCCCTGATCACCCCCCCTGTCATTGATTACACCCCTGTCATTGATCAACCCCCTGTAAAGCTCCATTCAGATGTCCGCATGATTTTTACGGATGCACTGATAGATGGATCCGATCCGCAAAACGCATCCGGACGTCTGAATGAAGCCTTACAGGGGCGTGATCAATGACTGTGGTGATCACCCCATATAGACTCCCTGATCACCCCCCTGTAAAGCTCCATTCAGATGTCCGCATGATTTTTACGGATGCACTGATAGATGGATCCGATCCGCAAAACGCATCCGGACGTCTGAATGAAGCCTTACAGGGGAGTGATCAATGACTGTGGTGATCACCCCATATAGACTCCCTGATCACCCCCCTGTCATTGATTACCCCCCTGTAAAGCTCCATTCAGATGTCCGCATGATTTTTACGGATGCACTGATAGATGGATCGGATCCGCAAAACGCATCCGGACGTCTGAATGAAGCCTTACAGGGGCGTGATCAATGACTGTGGTGATCACCCCATATAGACTCCCTGATCACCCCCCTGTCATTGATCAACCCCCCTGTCATTGATCACCCCCCCTGTCATTGATCACCCCCCTGTCATTGATCACCCCCCTGTCATTGATCACCCCTCTGTAAGGCTCCATTCAGATATTTTTTTGGCCCAAGTTAGCAGAATTTATTTTTTTTTTCTTACAAAGTCTCATATTCCACTAACTTGTGTCAAAAAATAAAATCTCACATGAACTCACCATACCCCTCACGGAATCCAAATGCGTAAAATTTTTTAGACATTTATATTCCAGACTTCTTCTCACGCTTTAGGGCCCCTAGAATGCCAGGGCAGTATAAATACCCCACATGTGACCCCATTTCGGAAAGAAGACACCCCCAGGTATTCCGTGAGGGGCATATTGAGTCCATGAAAGATTGAAATTTTTGTCCCAAGTTAGCGGAACGGGAGACTTTGTGAGAAAAAAATTAAAAATATCAATTTCCGCTAACTTGTGCCAAAAAAAAAAAATTTCTATGAACTCGCCATGCCCCTCATTGAATACCTTGGGGTGTCTTCTTTCCAAAATGGGGTCACATGTGGGGTATTTATACTGCTCTGGCATTCTAGGGGCCCCAAAGCGTGAGAAGAAGTCTGGTATCCAAATGTCTAAAAATGCCCTCCTAAAAGGAATTTGGGCACCTTTGCGCATCTAGGCTGCAAAAAAGTGTCACACATCTGGTATCGCCGTACTCAGGAGAAGTTGGGGAATGTGTTTTGGGGTGTCATTTTACATATACCCATGCTGGGTGAGAGAAATATCTTGGTCAAATGCCAACTTTGTATAAAAAAATGGGAAAAGTTGTCTTTTGCCAAGATATTTCTCTCACCCAGCATGGGTATATGTAAAATGACACCCCAAAACACATTCCCCAACTTCTCCTGAATACGGCGATACCACATGTGTGACACTTTTTTGCAGCCTAGGTGGGCAAAGGGGCCCATATTCCAAAGAGCACCTTTAGGATTTCACAGGTCATTTACCTACTTACCACACATTAGGGCCCCTGGAAAATGCCAGGGCAGTATAACTACCCCACAAGTGACCCCATTTTGGAAAGAAGACACCCCAAGGTATTCCGTGAGGGGCATGGCGAGTTCCTAGAATTTTTTATTTTTTGTCACAAGTTAGTGGAAAATGATGATTTTTTTTTTTTTTTTTTTCATACAAAGTCTCATATTCCACTAACTTGTGACAAAAAATAAAAAGTTCCATGAACTCACTATGCCCATCAGCGAATACCTTGGGGTCTCTTCTTTCCAAAATGGGGTCACTTGTGGGGTAGTTATACTGCCCTGGCATTCTAGGGGCCCAAATGTGTGGTAAGGAGTTTGAAATCAAATTCTGTAAAAAATGACCTGTGAAATCCGAAAGGTGCTCTTTTGAATATGGGCCCCTTTGCCCACCTAGGCTGCAAAAAAGTGTCACACATCTGGTATCTCCGTAATCGGGAGAAGTTGGGGAATGTGTTTTGGGGTGTCATTTTACATATACCCATGCTGGGTGAGAGAAATATCTTGGCAAAAGACAACTTTTCCCATTTTTTTATACAAAGTTGGCATTTGACCAAGATATTTATCTCACCCAGCATGGGTATATGTAAAAAGACACCCCAAAACACATTCCTCAACTTCTCCTGAATACAGAGATACCAGATGTGTGACACTTTTTTGCAGCCTAGGTGGGCAAAGGGGCCCACATTCCAAAGAGCACCTTTCGGATTTCACAGGTCATTTACCTACTTACCACACATTTGGGCCCCTAGAATGCCAGGGCAGTATAACTACCCCACAAGTGACCCCATTTTGGAAAGAAGAGACCCCAAGGTATTCGCTGATGGGCATAGTGAGTTCATGGAAGTTTTTATTTTTTGTCACAAGTTTGTGGAATATGAGACTTTGTATGAAAAAAAAAAATAAAAAAAAAAATCATCATTTTCCACTAACTTGTGACAAAAAATAAAAAATTCTAGGAACTCGCCATGCCCCTCACGGAATACCTTGGGGTGTCTTCTTTCCAAAATGGGGTCACTTGTGGGGTAGTTATACTGCCCTGGTATTCTAGGGGCCCAAATGTGTGGTAAGGAGTTTGAAATCAAATTCAGGAAAAAATGAGGAGTGAAATCCGAAAGGTGCTCTTTGGAATATGGGCCCCTTTGCCCACCTAGGCTGCAAAAAAGTGTCACACATCTGGTATCCCCGTACTCAGGAGAAGTTGAGGAATGTGTTTTGGGGTGTCTTTTTACATATACCCATGCTGGGTGAGATAAATATCTTGGTCAAATGACAACTTTGTATAAAAAAATGGGAAAAGTTGTCTTTTGCCAAGATATTTCTCTCACCCAGCATGGGTATATATAAAATGACACCCCAAAACACATTCCCCACCTTCTCCTGAGTACGGAGATACCAGATGTGTGACACTTTTTTGCAGCCTAGGTGGGCAAAGGGGCCCATATTCCAAAGAGCACCTTTCGGATTTCACTGGTCATTTTTTACAGAATTTGATTTCAAACTCCTTACCACACATTTGGGCCCCTAGAATGCCAGGGCAGTATAACTTCCCCACAAGTGACCCCATTTTGGAAAGAAGAGACCCCAAGGTATTCGCTGATGGGCATAGTGAGTTCATAGAACTTTTTATTTTTTGTCACAAGTTAGTGGAATATGAGACTTTGTAAGAAAAAAAAAAAAAAAAAAAAAAAATCATAATTTTCCGCTAACTTGTGACAAAAAATAAAAAGTTCTATGAACTCACTATGCCCATCAGTGAATACCTTAGTGTGTGTACTTTCAGAAATGGGGTCATTTGTGGGGTGTTTGTACTGTCTGGGCATTATAGAACCTCAGGAAACATGACAGGTGCTCAGAAAGTCAGAGCTGCTTCAAAAAGCGGAAATTCACATTTTTGTACCATAGTTTGTAAACGCTATAACTTTTACCCAAACCATTTTTTTTTTACCCAAACATTTTTTTTTTATCAAAGACATGTAGAACTATAAATTTAGAGCAAAATTTCTATATGGATGTCGTTTTTTTTGCAAAATTTTACAACTGAAAGTGAAAAATGTCATTTTTTTGCAAAAAAATCGTTAAATTTCGATTAATAACAAAAAAAGTAAAAATGTCAGCAGCAATGAAATACCACCAAATGAAAGCTCTATTAGTGAGAAGAAAAGGAGGTAAAATTCATTTGGGTGGTAAGTTGCATGACCGAGCAATAAATGGTGAAAGTAGTGTAGGTCAGAAGTGTAAAAAGTGGCCTGGTCTTTCAGGGTGTTTAAGCACTGGGGGCTGAGGTGGTTAATTTATATGAATAAAATACTAAAACTACATTCTGCCAAGTGATTGTGTTGTTTGAGAATTTTATAAATGCACACCTATGTTTGTTTGTTTTTTACACTAAACTTTATTGACAACATCACTTAGAGACAGGCAGCCATTTTACAAATCACTATAGACAGGCACATAGGTACTGTAATAACCAAAATAAAAATCACGATTCCACCACTAGTCCTATTTACTTATCACATGCATGTCATGTAACATTGCTGCTTACTGAATGCCAGGGTGTAAAGAGTGTCACATAACTGATGCCATGTTTCAGTTAGGCCATGGACTGATACATGGGTTATACCATTCTTCTGTATATAGGGGTCAACTCCCTGATGTAAGGAAGGTATATATGCAGAATTTAAAATACATGTATATTAGAAAATTTTATAAATTTCCTATTATATAAACAAATAAATAAAAACTGGAACACCCCTTTAAAATGCTCTGCAAGAGACTGACCACGCTGTACTTAAAGGGGTTCTCCGGGAATTAAGAAAATGAAAATACGAAAATATTACTTTATTATAAATATATTCCCAATTACCTTTCATTAGTTATAATGGCTCCTTTTGTCTAGGGAGCAATGATGAGGAGAAACAAAATGGCCGCTGTCCTGTTATCACACACAAAACCTGTCCTGATCACACATAAGGACAAGTTACTTGACAACACTAAGGTAAAGAGCTGTCTCATCCTCCTCTCTGCTCTGCTTGTCAGGAATTATGATCCTGAATACAGTTTAATATGATATTTAGCTGAATCTTTGTGGTAATGGAGTCATGAGGAGACATGAAGTACAGAGAGGAGGGACAGGACAGACTGAGGTAATGCAGGGCTCTGGTAATGGAGACTGCATACAAGTGCTGCTGCTCATTAGCCACATCTGCGGTAGATCTTACCAGCTGTATTCAGGATCATATTCCCCGACAGGTAGAGCAGATAGGAGGATGAGGCAGCTCTTTATCTTAGTGTTGTGAAGTAACTTGTCCTGCTGAGTGATTAGGACAGGTTTTGTGTGTGCTAATAGGATGGTGGCCATTTTGTTTCTTTTAATCATTGCTCCCTAGACGAGCCATTATAGCTAATGTAAGGTATTTGGGAATATATTTATAATGAAGTAATATTTAAGTATGTTTATTTTCTTAATTCCCGGAGAACCCCTTTAAGTGGAATTCAAGATTACCTATGCAACTAAATATCCCTGAGGAAGATGCAGGAAGCTCTTTCTCTGGTGTGTCTTTAAAGGACTGTTCGGACAGTAAAGTGGATTCATTTTCCCAGCAGTGGCTAAATTTATCTCTATTGTTTGTTTCTTCACAGAGTATGAAAACTGGACATTGGCCACATTTGATAACAATACAGAATCTTAAGAGAGGATGCCAGTACTACGCACAGGGTCATCTATATAGTCATAGGATTATTCCCTTCAAAGTATACAAACAATTGCATAACATCAGAGAATTTTTTTCCATGTAAACATGAGGAACGTGATTCCTGCTCAACATGACGCATACATTTATAGCTAAACTGAATTTTACTTCATGAGAACAGAATCTTCAAGGATTCCCTGCATCAATACAAGACAGTCAAATAACAGTTCTCCAGGAATTATGTATTTCCTGGTTGATTATAGACAACCCTATTCTATGGACTCATTCAATAGGTGAGCAAGAACTGGCTCCTATATTGGGTTGAAAATCCACACTGTCACACAGAGATTCTGGAAAACCTTCATGTACTGGAAACAATTCACCCGCTTTCTCAACACAAAATAACTGGGGTTGATCACTGATTGTACATTACTGGGTTAAGTCTATACCGATGACAGAGAGTTACAAAGATGGCAAATGTCTTATTGAGCACTGGGGTCGCTCTGGGAAAGGGTACTGTTTCTCACTGAAAAGATGAAGCAATGTATGTTATTTTTCAGATAATGCACCATGAGAAAAATG
The DNA here is from genome assembly GCF_905171765.1 of Bufo bufo. Lineage (NCBI taxonomy): Eukaryota > Metazoa > Chordata > Amphibia > Anura > Bufonidae > Bufo > Bufo bufo. Next base: position 472,001,880 of record NC_053391.1, read on the forward strand.
TATGCAAATTATCTCTTACAGGATAAACCAGAGAACACCCATCTGTAGACAGCACTGTTTTGGGGTTCTTCCTAACCATCAGTACAGAGTAGGTACTAGTTGACTGGATGAGAAGCCTTAGGGCTCTTTCACATGATCATGTCCCCTGCGGGAATAACTTTCCGTGTGAGAGAGGGATCGTGGGTTCTGGACCTAGGAAGCGCACGGCATTATCAATCATGATAATGCTGTGTGTTTCCCAAGTCTACTATCCCTCTCTCGCACGGAGCGTGATTCCCGCAAGGAACATGCTAATGTGAAAGAGCCCTTAGATTCAGTTCAGAGGGGGCAATCAGTAACCAGATAGAGAGCTGTCTGCAGAAGGTATCTCTGGTTTGGCTGGAATTAGTTAATTTGCATCTTTTTTTCCAATGGAGTACTGCCTGAAAAATAATTCTCAATAAACAACTGTGTCTCATAATTGCTTTCATTTGGTGGTATTTACTACCCATAGTACCAAGTCACTGTACCAGTTGACTAGACCCTTAAGGGGGTTCTCCAGGATTTTTTTTAACCCCCCTCACTCAGTATAACCTTGAACAAAGCTATTCTTACCTGCTCCCAGCCACTCCATTCTGGCTCTGGGGCATGAAGGCTCTTCAATGGACTTCTTGTCCCAGTCTGTCAAATTCTGCAGCCAATGACTGGCCTCAGTGGTGATATGTCCCCAAGCAGCGAGTGACTCAACAGTGGTGTGCCGCTTGGGGAAATGTCACTGCTGAGACCAGTGGTGCACGTGACCGCGTTGTGTCGAAGTTGACAGGCAGGGACCGGAAGTCCAGTGAAGACAGCCTGGGAACCATGGAGCCAGAATAGATCAGCAGGGAGCAGATAAGCATAGCTTTCTTCTAAAAAAAAAATCCTGGATAACCCCATTAAATACTTACTCTTCTATTGAAATCCTGTTCTCCTATTAACCACTGATCAGCGGCAGTTGTGCCAAGTGTTAACCGGTATAACATTATGATATTAAAAAGCACCTGTCAGCATGATAAACCCCATTGAACCAGACATACTTACTGGTAGGGTTGACCATTCCGATTAAAATTATATATTTAATTTGTTCTTTTTAGCTTATATCGCTGCAGACATATTATTACTTTTATATTTATGCAGATTAGTTAGTTGGAGCACCGTGGAACTGGCTGGAGCACTAGAAGCACCACTACAGCAATGCCCCAGTGCTCAGTATACTCCTCCTTCCCATTTGAGGCACCTGCATTCTAGATCTGCTGTTGCTTGCTGAGCAGCACAGATTTACAGTGTGCAGACACTGCCAATGTCATTCCACCTGGAATCATTCCTCCTCTTTCTCAGAAGCTGCTGATGCCTCCACTTCCTCTCAATCAAATAGAAGGGGGAGTACTGAACACTGGCACATAGCTGTCATGATGCTCCTAGTGTTCGAGCCAACCCCTCTTTGCTCCAATTCATTTGCATAAATCTAAAAGTAATTATATCTCCACAGTAGCTAAAAACAAAAGAACAATATTGTTTTAGTCAGCATGATCAACACGACCAGGCAGTATGCCTTGTTTAATAGGGTTGATAAAGCTGTCAGGTGCCCTTTAAAGAAGAATGGTTCATAGTATGTCACGTTAATCTATTTAAACACGCTGTGCTAATGTGGCCAACTAAATGTAATTGTTACCAGCAATTGTAGTGCCATCAATATCAGTAGATCTACGGGTACCTAAGTCTTCTTTGCTGTTGTATTTCAGGTAACCTGATCCCGATTTTTGATCATGAGCATTTATTCAGTACCATACTCAGGCATACTAAATGCTTTAGTAACGAGAAATGTAACACTATAGTTTATTGTTAGTTAAAAGGAAATGTTTGTGTGTGCGAGCGTATGTGTGTATATAGTCATGTGTAAATTCCTGCTTAGCTTTCACATTTCAGGAATTTGGTATAATTAGTTTCAATGCAGTTCTGTGCAGTTTATTTTTTGTTCCCTTTTGTTTATGCTGTGTTGAGTATGTCTGAGCTGAAAGCGTATACTCTTCATTTTCATTACCTCTCTGTAGTAATTAATCAAAGTTCACAATTTTACACTAAAGGGAAATTACTACCAGTTCTTGCAATGAAAATAATCATTAGACTTAATCTAGAGACATTTTATGCCACTGAAAAACAGGAGCTGCGTTGATAAAGCTACCCAGGTTGGGTGTAGTCCACAGCCGTACATTTTCCAGTACTCAGTGAGCAATTAGTACAACAGCGTTTCCTTCCTCGTAGCAGGTTAAATACTACATTCAACATGTATCCAACACTGCATGTTGTTGTGACCTCCAAGAATATTTGTAAGGCAAGCATTTCCCATAATAACCACAACCTGTGAAGAATATGAAGAATACTACATGTGGATACCGAGTGATTAATGTCCTAGTGTCAAGTGTGAATATTTCTTCTACCTTGCATGGTGTTAAAGACTAATTTGTATATTGTATATATGTATTCAGCACTAGACCGCACCATAAATCTAAACTATTATGTTGTCAGCCTGTTGGTGCTTGTGAAAGTAGCGTTTAATTTGTTAAACAGCATTTCACAACGCTCATCTCAGTCTTTTCAAGTCTTTAGAAATTATGATTCAAGGAAATCCACAGGGAGAAATGTAACAAAACTGGTCCAAAGGAGAAATGGAAGCATTACTCACATAGATGAGCGAATCACTCAAAATTCTATCAGGGTTGGATTTCCCACATTGATTAACCGTTTCTCTTTGGGTCTGAATCAATTGTACCCAAATTTAAAGTGCTCCAATTGGGTGGAAAATTTGTGAAGTCTTCTGGGACTCATATTTTTAACTCTTCTTCTAAACTTTTTGCTCTCTCACACCAAAACTCAAAATTCTCTTGAATTAAATTAAAAGCGAAAAATTCTCTTGAATTAAATTAAAAGCAAAAATTCAGATGTGATGCAACTCAGATTTTTTAACTCAAGTTGAATTTAATTTGTTTCAAATCGATTCACTCATCTCCAGTTACTCATGCAAACCAATCAGATTCTCATTTTTCAGAGGCCTCTTAAAGAAATAACAATTTTGGAGTCCGACCAAGGACAACATCTGCATGGAGTTTGTATGTTTTCTCAGTGTTTGCATGGGTCTCCTCACTCTCCAAAGACATAATGATAGGGAACTTAGAGTCCTATTGGAGACAGCTTGATGGTAATGTCTGTAAAGCACCGCAAAATATAGCAGTGCTATATAAGGGCATAAAATAAATAATAAATAAATAAACTTGATTGGTTGCCATGGGCAACTATTATTTATTTTATTTATTTATTTTATGCACTTGTATAGCACTACTACATTCCGCAGCGTTTTACAGACATTAGTATCAAATTGTCCCCAATGGGGATCACAATCAGTATGTCTTTGGAGTGTGGGAGGAAGACAGAGGAAGCCCATCTATTCTAGTCAAGTACCACCAACCTCTTTTTATGGACTGTTCAGATGATTGGCAACCCTGATGATGCTGTTATCACCCAATTCGCTGGGTGTGGTGTACTTGGTACCTGTTTTTGACAGATTTCACAGTAAATTGGGCTGGGCCGCACAATAAGTATTAGGAATATCTTGACAGCTATTTTAAAGTGTATTTAATATTGAGAGAAATGCATCAATCATTAATTCATGGGTAGTGATGGCCTTGAGGTTCGCCCGGCAGTCGGTTCCCGGCGAACTTTGCTTGTTCACGATTCGCGCCCGCCATATTCTTTTACATTGTGAAGAACTTTGACCCATGACACAACCATCAGGTGGTACAGGACAGCCAATTAAAAAGTTTCAGCACATGAACATACTCCCTACCTTATAAATAGACCCGATCTGGCTGCCATTTTACATTCAGTCTTTTGTCAGTGTAGGGGAAGGTTGCTGTGTGGAGCAGGGACAGACTGTTAGGGACTAAAACGCTACCAAATAGGTCCTCAAAAGTCCTTTTAAAGACTGGTATAGGTGTGCTACTGATAGGTGTGCAGTACAGAGGGGTGTAATATACTTATAATATACTTTATAACATAGAAAGCATATTATAGTGGATTTGTATTGTGCAGCAGTGGTGAGCGGTTCAGCAGCGATAATGCAGCCACACGGAGTGACAAACGCAATTAGAAGAAATTATTATAACTGGTGTGATATAGCAGTCCCCCCCCAAAAAAAACTGATAGAAGCGGGGTGTTATATACCAATAATATACATTCTATATAGTGCATTTGGGTACTGCAGCATTTGTTTGCGGTTTTGCTGCGTTCCCTCTGCTATACACAGTGACAAACAGTATTGGAAAAAATAATTATAACTGGTATGATATACCAGTCGCCCCCCAAAAAAACTGATAGAAGCGGGGAGTTATATACCAATAGTATACTTTCTATATAGTGCATTTGGGTAGTGCAACATTTGTTTGCTGTTTTGCTGTGTTCCCTCTGCTAGACACAGTGACAAACGGTATTGAAAAAAATAATTATAACTGGTGTGCGCATGCGCGTACGCAAACATTATATTGCCAATATTTCGCATTTAAAAAAATAATGAATGGAGATCGCAAATTCGAATAATACATCTGGTATGTCGCTGTCCATGTTGTGGGACTATTTGTGCACTTCTAGTAATTATTTCTTGGCTGCAAATATGAGCTGAAGGTTTTTCAGGTTTGCCTGCCATTACAATGAATGCGACCCGCCGCAAACTTGTGGTTCGTGAACATTTGATTTGTGAACCGTACCGGCAGATGTTCGTCCATCACTATTCATGGGACCTTTTAGATTCATTCAGCATATGTTCTGGGAGCTTTCCTAGTTTATAAGCTAAATGCTTGCAAAAAATGAGTGGTGACTTATCCTAATAGTTTTTCATATATTTACACAAAATTATTCCAGATGGTACATTCCATTGAGTGTGACATTAATTAATATATTCTCTGTATAACATGGCAGTTATTTAAATAAAGGATAATATTATGACCGAATTTAGGCTACCAGCAGAGATTCTCAAAACCGGAAGAAAACTCTTCCGTTTTGTTCCAATGCATTGTTGTTGGGGACAAAACAGATCAAGATGCATTTCTTTCTGGTTTGTTCCATTTGTGACCGGTTATAAAACCGCTGTAAGCTGTGGTTTTGTGTCCGGTCTTCGAAACGGAACAAATTGGAACCGGCAGTAAAAACAATGTAAGTCAATGGTGCAGATCCGAAAAAAAAAAACTGTTCCATCACCTATTGACTTACATTGTTTTTAGTGCCGGATCCAGTTTGTTCAGTTTCAATTTACAACCACACCTGAAGGGAACGGATGCATTCTGAATTTGTATGAAATCGAACAGAAGCATTTTGTTTCGGTTTTGAGATCCTCTGCCGGATCTCAAAACTGGAATACAAAGTGCAGATGTGAAAGTAGCCTAAAACTACTAGTAATAGTAATAGGAATAGAGTGGATAAAACATACAGTCATAAATTCATGTACACAAAGTGGAGTATCCCTCATAATTACTCCACTATTTTACATAAGAAGCTTATCTTGTTTGTACTGCTTATCAGGTTTATGTAGCTTCCTGTTCTACCCTTCAATCACCTCATAATATAACTTCCTGGTTTACGATAAAACGCAAAGTATTTATTCAATTTCTTTTTATAATCACTGACTATATAATGCAGCTAAATGGTCTCAGAATTCCTGTTTTTCTGTTTGCTGAATGTTAACTTGCTATCACACTACCCTCCCTGACTCCCCTATAAACATACCCACTCACCTTGGCCTGTTGTTTCACTGATGATGATTATCTTCGGGTGAAACTAAGCATAAAGGGCCTTTTACATGGGCTGAGAATCCGCCATAGGAACGCTCATTAGCAATTATCTGACAGTGTATAGATGCCGCCAATTACTGGATAAACCAGCCAAACACTTGTTCATCAGGTAATAGATCATTTGTGCGGACACAAAAATTGCTGTTTGCTGGCAGCAGATCGTGTTGTGTATAGAGAACTCTGCTGCTGGCAAACGAGTCTGTATGGGGATGAGCGACGGCATTAGCGATCACTCCTCCACGTACTGGGGGGAGATAGCTGCATGTAAATGCAGCGGTTTCCTCCCCTGACAAGCAGGCGATTGCCGGGAAGGAACACTTCCTTCCCGACAATCGCACACTGTATCGTCCCATCGAAAGGGACCTTTACACTGCTTAAAATCCAACCCAACTTTTATCCAAGATGGAAGAGAACAAGAGAACATAAATGAGACTGTCAGTGATCTTGTCAGGATAATGCAAGCCATGCACATTAAATAAATGTTGGCACCACCTAATGTTTATGAGGTCCTCATGACTCTCCTCTAATGGCAGATGTTAGGAGAGATAAGCATCTGGTACATGTATTTGAACTGCCCTATTCTTTGAATTTTAGGATAGATAAGATGCTGCCATTGGACGCTAACAACAACTTTCTCCCCATTCACAACAAGCCAAGTTGGTAGGTGTATGGGGGGGATCAGAAGAGATAGTTGTCGGTCAACAAACATATGCCCTTAAATGGGTTGCACAGTCCAAAAAAATAATAATAGAACTGTAAAACTGCCCTCATAAAAGAAGTGACTCCCTAAATACTCTCCCCTTTCTATTTGGGCTGCGACTCCTCTTTCTGAGTGGCAGCCATGTGACATTTAGGATTCAGGCTTTCAACACTGTGGCAAGATGTCTCATGCAGATCATGTGATGTCCCCTTTCTGTTGCCCTGCCACCTTAGATGTAATGTGCCAATTATTTCTTCAAGCTGCCTACATGCCAGGATGCTCTGTCTAAGGAGGCGGGGCAACAGAAAGGGAGGATCATATGATTTGCAGACAACATGCCAAAATAGGACTTTTTTCAAGGCAAAATATTGATGCGAAGTTGTGATTTAAATATAACAAAAAGAAACCCTAAGAAGGTAAAAACGTAAGGCTCTGTTCACATCTGTGTTTGCCAATTTCATTATTGTTATCTGCCATAGGAGCAGATAGAGTGCTGGATGCTTTACATGATGAACGACAATGGTGCCTGATGACATTGACCTATAATGGGTCCGACAGGTTTCCATTATGGAGTCTAATTTACCAGAATCATTTACCAGAAACACCTTACATAAATACTGATTACACCTCAAATATTGGTGAGAGAGATACTTTAATTCTGTGCTATTTACCATGAGTCATGGCACAGTCTACTGAGACAATGAGGTTACAATCATGAAGTCCAAAGAGCATAAATGATGGCCATGTGTGTCTTGACCATTGTTAAAATGTAACATGAAATTGGGTGTACTGGTGATAGGTCACACCTTTTACAAGCCATGTAAATATATTTAAAAAATCCTGAGCAACTGCAGCTTTTCTTCTTTTTCTCTTTCTTCTCATTCCTTGCTAGAGCCTCCATAAAGAAAGCAAACATTAGACTAAGAAGGAAATGTTAATTGTTCACAGCTGCTACTGAACTAGTAAATTATGCATAAATGATCCAGACATCATAAAGATTTCACATTTATTAAGATATAATGAGTCACAATAAAGGTATTGGAATAACAGGTTGCATAAGAAGTCAAAAAGGCCATAAACACATGTATACCTCAAACGCATGTGCAAGGTGATTTAATAATCAAACCAAATTAAAGCTGTTTGATATAGTAAATACATTTACCAAGATTGGGAATAGTTGAACATATGCAGTACTCAGGTATATCAATGCCAGAAGAAGCTCAGCTAAAGGGGCTCATATACATAGCCATATCATGGCTATTATTTGCTTCTAGGCAAGAATATGTCTATACACATCTAATCCAACTGAGCCTGCACTAAAGCTGTATGGCTTTGTACTAAGGGCTCATACAGCCTACGTGCACAGGGCTTTGCCGTATATATGAGGTCTTAAAAATGTTGTTTCATCAAGATATGCCCCTTTTTTAATGCAGCTACCTCTGTAATGAGCTGATTGCTAGGGACCCATCTACTGGAACCCCCCAGTGATCAACTATGATTAATGAGGAAAGCTTTTTCCACTTGAACAGAGAATATGTAGTAAGCTAATGTTTCTTCGCTGATGCTATCTTTTGACATGTCTATGACATGTCAAGAGAAGTAAAACTGGAGTATACCTTTAGATGCCATTTTGGGGGGAGGGAGGGATAATCACTAGAGAAAGAGTTTTTTATATTCACCTGTACTACTGATTTATGTTACAATAACCATTTAAGTCCTTCAAATTGTGGGGTGAAGTCTTTATGGATCAAACTTGTATCAATGTGTCTTGGGTGCCTATGATTCTGTTGTTGGTTCACAGGGTATCCTACTTTGGAACAATTTTAGTAAATACTAACAATGTACAGGACTGTCTGTTTTTGAGCTGTACTTAACCTAGTGATTCCAATTTGGCCCATGTTAAAGTCACTGAGCTCAATATACATCAACCCCAAGAACTAACTGTTTACCTGATGCCTAACATATCCCACCCTTTGAGGAGTCATTAAGATAATTTTTTTCTCCACCTTTTTGAGTAGACCACCACCTTAGCGAAACCAGATCTCACAGATTTTTAGTTCCTTTATACACTATGAATTCCACTTCTTTGAGAGGATCAACCCTCCTGAAGACCAATTTTAAATGCACTTTTTGGGTGGTCAATCATCTCAAACAGGTTTTGCTGTTTATGACTTTATTTCTAAGCATGTTTTTTTCACCTAGTCAGATGCCATACAACACATATAGAAGAGACTTATCTTCTTATCTATCATAGTTTTTTCATTTTCCATTTTCACCATGTTACAATCAGCTGTAGTCTTTTTTCTTGCCTGACATCTCTCTTCTACATCAGCTAAATCTTTTTCAATTGTTCTGTGACATGCTCTCTGTTTAATTAGTACCTCAGATATGAAATTAAAATGATACTTCACATCTGCTCTCTGATAATATCGTGTGTCAAGAATGCTATTACCAAGTCCTGGATCATGATCTAACAACTGAGCTATTAGTGGGTATCAGAGCTTGAAAATATTCCTTTTACCCAGTCACGGGTTTAATTGCATCTCTTTTGGTTTAGCGTTGACAGTCTCAAATTAAAATTAATGAACCGCAACAAGACAAATATAATATGCATGTTGTGTTTAATGATATATTGTTCCTGTAATAAAGGAGCACTAGGGGATACATCAGTAAATGTGGCTGTTTATTTAGATTAGGGGTGGAATTTGGGTTCGAATAGATGTCCTCCAAGGCTCACCTCAGATTATGTCAGGTATGGAGCGTTACATATAATGATAATACAATCAGAACCTGCAGACAGATAAGTATTGTTGAAGTATTGTTGAAGTATTATTTTTCTGCTCATAACCTTCACCCAATATCCAAAAAATGATTAATACATTTCATAATGTAGTCTGAACACTAGATCTTTGCTGCTTATGCATTTCCTTGTGAATACCATGTGATTCTTTCACATTTTGCACACTCAAATATGCAAAGCAAAATAAGAGTAATTTTTATTAATCACACCATACAGCAGAGAGGAGAGATATGACATATACTCTGTCGAAAGACAGAAAACAACCATATTTAATCCATTGACTAACACACAATATTTAGTTCAGTAGTGTCTGGTGGTTACTTGAGGTTCAGCTGCCATGTCCCCACCAGACAACTTGAGAAAGGTCTAAGACTCCAAACAATGCCTGTTAGGAAGGATAAAATATTGACATTTGTCTTTTTGGATGAAGTATACTGTATATATCTGCTATAAAAATAAGATTTGCTCCTATTTAAGATACTACTGCTACTAGGGTAGGCAGTGTCAGCACCATTGACACTGGCTTCTGCAATGAGTTGCTGGCTCTATGAATTTAAATCCAGTAATCCTTTGTATATTCTAGTATCTTGTTCTATGCCTAGTTTGCCACTTGTCAGTGTAGTTTTGTTCATTTGAGGATGATAGCCCAGTCATTGCCTTGTTCAGCTCAGTGCTAGTGTCCTCCTGCTGGTATGCAAGTATTGCATTAGCATTTTCAATAGGGATATCTTTAGTGATAATGAGGGTCAGTGGTGTTGGTGCTAGGCCAGTGTTCAGGCATAGATCTAGGGAAAGATTTGGGGAGAGTCAGTTGGGTCAGATGTTTGTTTCTTCATCTCTGGTTATCATTATCTCAATGCTCAATTACCTGTTATTACCATCATTTATTTGGATCATCATCCATTACCATGACCATATGGTTCCTGTCCTGGTTTCCTTTCACTCTTATTGCAACCAGCTAGTGTTGATATTTGCTTGTTCATTTGTCTGTTTGGCTGTTACACAATTTGGTCTTAAGGTAAGTCCTAGGGGTATCTGACTACTGGGAGACACTGTTGGCGCCTGGGAATGGCCACTGGCACTGCTATAGGTGAAGTCCAGTTCTCACGTCTATTGTCCAACCAGAGCTGTTACAGTGTAATGCAAAGCAGGATGAGCGAAAGAGGGATCAGCCATGCTGAATGGACAATCCTTCATTCTCATAGGTTATATTCTGCTTTCAGAGGGGTCTAGCAGGAGCCCTATGTTCATGGCAAGTTTTATTGTGGACTCCTTTTTGTAAAATATAACCATAATTTCATTCCATAAACGTATATTGCAAACCTTTGTTTTCATATCCAGACGTCCATGTATCTCTCAAAATTCAGCTTAGAAGAAATATTTATCTTATTGTTTTTAATCTTCCTAGTTCAATATCTTCCCTTACATGCACATCCCTAATAACTGCTTTCATATGTGACTTACATACTACTCCTAAGAGCATTAAAAAAACAAGTGTTTTGACGGGTAAAATATGATGCAAGATCTATTTTGGACAGTTTTCACTTTTCTTCCACATATTCTACATTTCTTTACAGTGATTTAACTGCCAGGTGTACATAGGATTAGCCTAATCTTCTCCAGAAATCTTCCCTTAATAAATCTTCATTATTTGAATGTGCATGTAATGTGGTGAATCATTATGAATGGACAGCGTTGCTACTGTATGTTACGTCAAGAGCTTAAACCATAAAGTCACTGATTTTCATTAGCAGAAATGCCCAGAGATTACATTTCAATACATATGCTCAACATTAGAGTGTGCAATTACTTTAACGTTTAGATAAGACTATTGAAATATGATGCTTTCTGTAACTTGGAAGATAGATTTTATTTTTTTTATAGCAATTGCAGACTATAGTACCATGCCACAATGCGCACATGAAATCTGGAAGTGGAAGGCCTATCCTCAGCAGGGGATGTGAAATTCCATTTACACGCGGCATAAAATAGAAACACATACAACGATTGCTGGAATCTATCTTTCCTGTGTACATGCTCTTCACTTTCTAAACACTCTCTTCTCTTTCAAAACACTGACAAATCGGAATGCAAGTCAATTTTGATAAAAAAATAAAATAAAAAATAAGAGGACAAACGGACTGTAAAATAAAATTTGCCCATTGGAGCAATTCTCCTCATCATTAAATATAGTTGGATCAATTTAGTCAAGTTGACCATACGCAAAGATAATCCCTGAAGACCTTCACAGATGACAACCAAAGGCAGATATATGCCATATTCTTATGCTGGAATTTTCCACTGGTTAGTGGATGCAGTCATTAGAATCACTGAAAAGTTGTTCATGACAGATGACCAACTAACTCCAGTAAGGATGCACCAACTGTTCCCTATTCATCTGAAGTTACACAGGGTTCACATTTTACACCTTGTCAATGTGATGTATGAAGGTATTATCACCATATACTCATCTAAGACAACCAATAGAAATGAGCAAATTTTTTGAAATTCATTTTTTGTCTGAAAATTTGTATATGACACTCTCAAGTCTGTCTTGTCATTCACTCGTCTTTATTTTTTATTAAAAGTTTTTGGTCTTTCTTTCCCCAATTTCTTTTAAGCTCTCTAATACAATGACAGGCTGTCAATACTGTTCATGGAGGTGTGAACTCCATGTCCCCCACCAATCATCACAGTGAAAGGAGCCCCACATTCCTGACAGTCATACACCCCATTTTTTATGCATCTTGTCCTGTTTAAGTGAAAAAGCACAGATACAGCAATATGTTTATGGATAAAGTGGATGCAGAACTCACAGAAGCGCCATGGCCCCTTCAGTATGATAATTGGCAGGGGCACTGGACTTCCACTAATCAATGAATAAATTCCAGTGGAAACTGATATCTTATGGAATCAGCAAGATGATAAGTTGAGGGACACAGCAATAGTACAGATAATGTAGATTTCACCTGCAGTGCAGATCTATGATGGTTAAATATTATGCGTGTGTATGTTTGTGTGTGGCTACTAAGTGACAGACACTATTATTGTATTATTATTATGCTCTTCTATATAATTCCACCAGGTCTCCCCCCCCCCCCCTTACTGTTTCTTTTTCTTCAATCCAGCTGCAGCCTGTCTCCAATTTACTTCCCTAGAGTCTTCATGCTTCTCTCTAGCTCTACCCTTTTCTTCTGGTTCTGCAATCTTCTCCTTCCCCCTTCTGCAGCAGAAGAGCAAGGTTCCTATTTGGCAGACATTTCCTTCTCTAACTTGCTGAAGATCCAAACACTGGCAAGGGGACAGGGCCAACAGAAATCCCTTCATGGCGGCTGCTATTCCAGTAGTTATACCCCGGTCGGCGTCATCACCAGTTCCCAAGGTGATCTAAATAGAAGCAGATCTGGCTCTGACTTTTTTTTTTTAAGATTCTGGATGTACCTTGCCTTTGCCCTTTATTGCCGTCGCAGCAACCACCTTCCTCCTCCTCTGATGTCACCTCTTTCTCAGCACCCCAATCTAGAGCTCCCTGGTCCTGTCCAACACACAGTCATAAGTGACATGCCACTTGGGTGTCAGGTCACTACTGCGGCCAGTGATTGGCTGCAGCAGTCACGTAGTGCCAATCAACAGGAGGTTGATGCCAGTGCATAGCGGAGCTGCAGAGATAGGCAGGGAGCTATGGAGCTGGAACCCAGTGGTGAAGTATGAACGCCACCACAGGACATCCATTCTCTAAGGTCTTTTTAAGTTTTTGATAATACCTTTAAAAGAGATGCAATTATACGTCCCTTTCTACAAAGACATTGGTACTGATGCACTTAAATGCACTGAAGTGCTTAATTATACACCTTAGCAAAATTGAAACAGTTTTTTAGAGAAAAAAAAGGGGGCAGTTGTGCAGTGTTTGCAGCAGAATGTATGCGGAAATCTACACCGCCCAGGGAGCTGGTGTAGATTTCTGCTGGTGTACCATTTTGGCACATGAACCTGCACTGATGCCCCACAATTACTATCTCCTAGTTGGGACAAACCTAGACACTCAGCATATCCAAAAATATAATACAAAAATAATATCCAAAAATATATCTTTATTGAAATCGATAAAACAAATAAATATATGCATAGATTGGCAAAGACAAACACCACCACATGGAAAGTGCACAAAACACGTTGGGTGATCCAGTTATAGCGTTACAAGTAGCGGAAAAGGTGGGATGGAGAAACAAGTATAAATAAATACAAAATTGAACCATGTGGCTCCCCCACCTAGATAAAAGACCATGATTCACAACATATACACAATACAGACCCAGCTAGTGGCACCTCCAAGAGACTCCAACAAGTGTTTCGAGTCAGCTTCCCCCTGACACTTGTGGTTTATTCATGCTGTACAACCATATTCCGGTTTTGTGTTTTATTGCTCATTGGTATCCCAGCCACAATTACTAGGCGTGTGCTTCTTAATAATTAGTGCATCTAATGCCAGCGAGGGACAGAGTAAGACTAGAGTGTAATACAGTATGCTGGTCTTAATACATTTTCCCCCAAAGTGTCCAGAAATGTAAATGGGCTCTTCTTCACCATCAATTCAATGTTTTGTGACCCTTCAGGCACCCAGCACCTGTAGCATATGCACTACCACCTTCCTACTCCGAAATACACAGTTTTGCAATATGACTATCACCATTAGAGATGAGCTAAGTTTGATTTGGCAGCTTCGCCGAACTTCGTCAACATTCGATTTGTTACAAATTACTTAATCATGAATTGCTTTTCATTGTATGGAGTAGACGCAATGACGGAGAATGGTGACCGCACCGCCCCCAGTCATTTAACCCCTCAGATGCTACGTTCAATGCTGACCGCACCATCTGAGACTCACATTCAGGTGCTCAGGGAGTTAATCCTGGGTTAAAAAAAAATTATACTCAACTCGCGCTCACCCCAGGTCCATTGGTTCATTTCTTCATTTAAGCAGAGCAGATAGCCTTTATATTTAGTGATGGTTCTGGTTTGTTCCGTTTCAGTTTCACACAACCACATCCTAACGGAATGGATGCATACTGATGTGTCATCAAAACTGGACCGTTTTGATGAGGTGTTGAGATCGTCTGCCGGATCTCAAATCCTGAAACCAAAATGCATAGGAGAAAGTAGCCTTAAAGTGATCTGTACAGGCCAAGAAGTGGCTCTTATTATTAGACTTGTGAGCAGTGGGAAAACTGTTGGATTTTATGATTTTGGTTTTTTAAACTATAGATATTGACATGGAAAATATAAAATAAAATCATCAAAATTCTTTAAAAATATTTTCAACATGAAAACATGATTTAAACAATAGGTCATGTTCTGATGACACATTCCCTGTAAGGTGACACCTCAACCTTGCAAGAACCAACATAGATGTGAATTTCTTCACAAAAATGTAAAATATATGACCATCCTACAATTAAAATTAGGATCCCAATCTAAGATCAATACTAGGCACAGAAAATAATAATGGAACAGTATACATTCAGGATTTCTAAGATCTTTCCTGGAAGAGTCAGATTCTGTAGGACGTGCCTTCTGTCTAGTACAGTCACTTATTTTCTCTGCTTTCTACTCCTCAGCCTGACTATTTCTATTGAACAGAATAAGCGTTTGAGACTAGTCATAAAGTGCAGTACAGTTAGTACTGGAGCAATGCCCAATGTCCCTGCAACTCAGCAAGCTACCTCTGATTGAATTACAGAATGTGCACCTCCATGACCTTCTCTGCACTTGTGCAGTATTTCCAGAGTCCTATTTTTGCTTTCACCCTGCTGTTTTACTGTTTGATTCACAACCTCAAGACTGGGTATGGGAGGTTTTAATTGATCCTCTTAATTATCCCCTTGCACATGAATCCAAGTTGTAATGTTGCCAATAAGTACAATATGGATTAGTAGTCTTTTCTAATAGACATGAAGAACACATTTAGCAAACCACCATGAATCAAGCAGATGTTTATATTTTTTTGCTGACAGTCTGTAAAGTGATTTCCATGGTGGCAGTATAAACAAAATCCCATGCCACCTAATGTGATACCCTGTACTTGCCATTTTGCCAACATGATTAAAGAACTTCCAGGGAATCTTAGCTCCTGGCATATCGAAGTGAGCCAAAAGGAGGACTAAGTAGTGAGAAATCAGCACACTACAGCTCTCTTCATGCTGTTCACCAAACCTGGATGAAAGATATAATTTTTGGCAGAATATACTCTATTAAAGAAGTATTTATATAACTCCAATGAATAGAAGAATTTATATAAGTGCAATGAAAAGTAATTGACAGTTAGATATATTACTAATAAATAAGGTACTGGGAAACTGAAAGAGTAGAAGGTAGTTGTATATTCACAAATATCAGGGAACTGTGTATTCAGTGATAGCCAAGAGAAACCTCTATAATGAAACTAAACCTTTATCAGATCAATTAAAATATATAATAAATATGCAACCCCCATTACTGATAAACAATATAGCCAAATGTGCAAGAAAACATCAAATATCGCTACAGGATATCCTAATAATTCCCGGAGGGCATATAGGAGGATAACATCTCTGACGGATTTCACCATGTCACAAAATAGCTATTTTGCATAATAAAAAGGTATAACTTACAGTTAGATGAGATGTAATAAAATATATATGAAGTGTCGGTTAAGGACTAGGGTGTTCTTTCCCTATAATATCCCTAAAGGCTACCCCTTCCTAAAATCTAAGTAACCGCCACAAAAGGGACAACCCCATTTATCAGTGGCTGAACCCTGCACTGTACCTACGTAGCCTGTAGTGCCTCCCCATAGTAGTTATGCCCCCTCAGTGCCCCCACACAGTCTTTAGGCCCACTTAGTGCACCACACAGTTATTATGTCCTGTAAGTGCCCCACACACTAGTTTCCCCCCCCCCTCAGTGTTCCTTCAGAGTAGAATGCTCCCTTTGTGCCCTCGCACAGTAGAATGTCCCTTTAGTGCTCCCACACAATAGTTATGCCCCCTAAGTGCTCCCTTCACAGTAAAAAATGACCCCTCAGTGCTTCAATCACAATATTGTTGCCCTCTTAGTACCCTGTTACAATGGTGTTGCCCCCTTAGTGCCCCCTCAAAAATAACTGTCCCCTTGGGCCCCCTTATAATACTGCTGCCCTCTTTAGTGCCCCTCCAATAATGCTGCCACTTTTGTGTCCCCCTACATTAGTGTTGCCCCCTTAGTGTCCCCTAACAATATTACTGCCCTCTTAGTGTTCCCTAACAATATTCCTGTCCCCTTAGTGGCCCCTTACAATAGTAAGTAAAGTAAATAAAACAAAAAAGTAATACTCACCTAGCCCCATCATCTTCCGGCTTGTGCTATCTCCTGCTCAACACATCAGGCGCAATGACCTCACTGTATCGCACCTGCCTCCTGGGGAGTGAACAGGCCAGCAAACGATGGGGCAGGGAGCTGTAAGCTATCTGCTTCAGAACAGTTTTCAGCTGTATCTGTGTCCACAGAACTCAGATACAGTTGAAATCGGGACATGCCACAGCCATCCTGAACTGCGGGATAGTCGCTAAAATCCAGGATTGTTACCATGTGGATCAGCCCTAGAATACAGAAGATCTTTACGGCCCTGTATAAAGTATTATAGACAAACTACTAGTTATGTCCGTTGTGTTCTGCAATTGATAACATAGGTGTGTGCTTTTTTATACAAACCTTTTGTATATGTATATTTGAAATAAGATAAGTTTAGGGAAGCTGTGAACCCTTATCAGCATCAATAATAGCGAGTGAACTGCCCATGTACAGTTAGTGTACACAATCTACTACCTATCAAAAAGTCGTTGAGCTGACATTTACATATTGTGTTCATGTTGATTTTATTATATTTGAAAATTAATCTCAATTTTATTTTCTTAGCATTTTCCATTTATACTGATGAAGATATATCATTGTCACTGTGCCTGAGCAGTGCCTTGATTATCGTCGGACTGTGTGGGCATGTTTGCTGAGCCAAATACATGAAGTATATGCACCACAATTTTGTTTCATTTACTAAATGTTAGACACACATTTTTCAACTTTCGCTCCAACTTTTTGTTTAATCCCATATTGCACCATGTTTTGTTTTTTTTTTTAAATTAACAATTTTTATTATTTTCTGTTTTTCATAGCAAATTACAAGCTTTAGGTCGAGTTTTGAAAGACATTACAAATTACAAGCTTTAGGTCCAGTTTTTGTAAAACATTACAAATGACGTAAAGGAAATCATATTTGTATCCAGAAAATTGTCAAATGTTTAAACAGACTAACAGGAAATAAAGTCCAACATAGACAGGTATCAGCAGTATTCAGACAAAAGCATGAGTAGAGCAGTTAGGGTATTCCAGAGTGAGCATAGTATCAAGGGGCTCAAATTATATCCCCTGTGATAAAACGGAATGGCAGATGGGGTAGGAGGGACGTCTTTGCATAGTATGAACCCACGGGTGAGTAGGAACCCCTTACATTAGCGTATCATGCAAATTTTCTATAAGCTTTCCAGGGTGACCATATCTTTAGAAAGGAGGATCTAGAGTGAGATTCCCAATGAGAGATTTCCTCTAGTCTATAGATCTGGTCAACTTTATTGATCCAATGATCGGTACAG
Source organism: Bufo bufo (assembly GCF_905171765.1). NCBI lineage: Eukaryota > Metazoa > Chordata > Amphibia > Anura > Bufonidae > Bufo > Bufo bufo. The sequence continues at coordinate 472,019,895 of NC_053391.1, forward strand.
GGGATATCGGAAGACAGCCAATTCATAGGTAAGAGTAGTCTAGCAGCCGCTAGCATAAATGCAAAGAGAGAAGATTTATATATACCTATGCTACTTATCCCCAGAGATAACAGCACTAGCTCAGATGTACAGGGAAGGGAGGATTGGCAAATCTGGTTACACAGCTGGATAATCCCATGCCACCAGGGGTTGATTAGGTCACAAGACCACCAGATGTGCATAAAGGTACCTTTAGATACATGGCACCTCCAGCAAGTATCAGAATAAGTTGGACTATACAGGCATGTTTTATCAGGGGTCTTGTACCATCTCATAAGAATTTTGTAACTGTTTTCCTGAATACGTATGCATCTAGATATCTTGTGTGGGAAAATTAAGATCTTGGAGATCTCTTGGGGTGACAAGTTTCGTTGTAGATCTCTCTCCCAAAGGCCCACAATAGCTGGCTTAGGAAGGGAAGGGGGTGATTTTAGGTGTTTATATATTTTTGAAATGGTTTTTGATGGGTATGTCTTACTGCAAATCATTTCCTCAAACCAGCTTGTTTCTTTAGTTTCGGGGGTGTTCTTCGCCCAGAGAAGGGATTCTGTCTTAAGGAAGTGTAATAACGCGGGATTGTGAATCTGTGCGCCAAGTATCTTGCAGATTTCAGGATCAGCAACAACACAACCATCATGGTCAAGCAATTGCGAGACTAAAATCTCCGAAGTTCTTATGGCAATTGGGCAGCTCTCCCTTAATTCTTTGGGTGCCAGATCAATAATATCTCTTATAAGCAGAAGGGGGGAAGGGAGAGTAAGGCTTTCGGGGTTTGAGGAGAACTTTTTCCAAACCTTTAAGGTGTTATGAGTAAGAGGGTTGGAAGTCAAACGATGTGGTGAGAGTGGTCTACGAGATAGTATTAGGGCCCTAACAGGTGAAGGGAGTAGAGCGTTCTCTAATTTTAGCCAAAATTTATGGATTGGTTCTCTGATCAAGTCCAGAGCTCTAGAAAGTTGGATAGCTTCCATGTAGGTTTCAGGGTCTGGGAGCCCAATACCACCCTTGGATCTAGGCTTGGTCAGGGTATCAAAGGAAATACGAGAGCTTTTGCCTTGCCAGATGAACTTACGAATGGTTTTATCTAAGGAGGTAAAGAAGGATCTTGGAATTTCAATAGGGAGAACTTGCATCAGGTATGTGAGTTTTGGCATAATTAAAGACATGAAGATATTTTTTCTGCCAAACCAAGAGAGATAGTGAGAATCTAGAGAATCTATCTGAGTCTGTATGGAAGCTAGGAGAGGTATATAATTTAGATGGAAAAGGTCAGATAAATGGGGGGATAGTCTTACTCCTAAGTAAGTCAGTTGCTGGGTGTGCCAATTAAATGGGGAGTTTGCTTGGAGAGAAGAAAGGGTAGCAGATGAGAGGCCTATATGTAGTACTTGGGACTTGGAGGGATTAATCTTAAAGTTTGAAAGGGAGCTAAACAGGCTAAGTGTCATTAGAATCTTGGGCATAGACTTATGTGGGTTGGTAGTGGATATTAACAAGTCATCAGCGAAAGCAGCTAACTTGAATTCCTGGGTCCCTACTTTCAATCCTCTAATTTCCTCATTTTGTCTAAGGGCTTGCAGAAGGGATTCCATCACCAGGACGAATAGTAAGGGAGATAAGGGGCATCCCTGTCTTGTCCCATTTCTAATAAAGAAACGGGAGGAAAGAATTCCATTGACTGACACGGACGCCGAGGAGCAGGTATACATAGCAAACACAGCGTTAATGTATTGTTCCGGTATTTGAAATTTTGACAGAGTTAGTCTAATATATGACCAGTCCACTCTATCAAATGCCTTCTCGGCGTCCGTGCCAATCAGGACCAGGGGAGATTTTTTTTTTGAGGCATAGTACAAAGAATCTAGTATTTTGGAGGTATTATCTTTTCCCTCTCTTCCTCTCACAAAGCCTACTTGATCAGGGTGAATTAGAGTGAATTAGAGCAGGAAGAAAATCTTGTAATCTAGTGGCTAGCATCTTAGCTATAAGTTTAAGGTCAACATTAAGTAGGGAGATTGGGCGGTAGTTAGAGCATAGTGTATGGTCTTTGCCTTCTTTAGGAATAATTATTATGGTGGCGTTGGTCATTTCAGAGGAGAGTGGGACATTAGACATTGCGAGGTTACAGACAGGGAGTAAGTGGGGTAGCAATATATCTTTGAAGGACGAAAAATAAGATATAGGAAGGCCGTCTGGACCGGGGCATTTACCTCTGGGGGTGGATTTAATGGCCACTTTTAGTTCTGAAATAGTGAATGGTTTAGCTAGGGATTCCTTTTGTATTAATGTTAGTGTTGGGAGGTTGAGAGTGTCTAGGAAGGAATTAATATTAGTTTCTACATAAAGCAGGGTTGGGGAGTTCAGAGGCTGGCAGGTTGTAGAGGGAGCTGTAAAACAGTTTAAACTGTTCAGCAATCTCCTCAGCTTTAAACATTAGGGAACCTTGTGGAGATCTAAGTGATTGGACATAACGGGAGTTCCTTCTCTGTTTAATTCTGCTCATAACATATTTAGAGGCCTTATTTCCGTGAGCAAAAATCTTTTGTTGAGCAGATAAGAAAAATTTAGCTGATCGTTCGTTTAGGAAATTCTTTAATTGAGCTCTGAGGGAAGATAGTTCCGCTAGTTGCTGGGCTGTCATAGAATGTTTGTGCTTTTTTTCGGCCAGGTGGATTTTTAACAGCAGGTCACAATTTTTTTTTTCCGATTCTCTCTTTAAAAAGGAGCATAGGCCAATCAGTCTGCCCCTAATATAGGCATTATGAGCGTCCCAGAGAACCTGGGGGGATATATCTGAGGTGTTATTGATTGAGAAATATTCCTCGAGGTAAGAGGATATAAGGGCTACATGTTTATTGTTATTTAACAGAGATTCATTAAATCTCCAGTTAGGGGGACTATTGGTTTATTGGTTGGTACTTATTTCACAAAAGACTGGGGCATGGTATAAGGTGATATTGCCAATTTCTGGGGAAGAACAGAACCACAGTTTGTCTTTTGGAACCAAAATGTAATCTATTCTGCTGTATGAATTATTAGCTTGGGAATAGAAGGAGTAGTCAATTTCATCAGGATTGAAACAGCGCCAAATATCTAAAACTCCCAAGTTATGTATCTTTGTATGTAGCAGACTAAGAGATTTCCCAGAGATTGTGGATTTTTTAGAGGAGGTATCAATTGGAGGGCTCAAGGCTATATTGAAGTCACCCGCCACAATCAAAAAGCCTTCTCTATGTTTCTCTATCAGAGAAAAGACTGGAGTGAGTCATTTGATTTGATCCACATTTGGGGCGTAAATGTTTGCGAATGTAAACATGGATTGACCTATTTGGCCTATTAGGATTATATAACGACCTTCAGGGTCTTGTACATGTGATTTATATTGAAAAGGGAGCCCTCTATTAAAGCCAATGCTGACTCCCCTCGAGGCCGCACCCCCAGCGCCACAATGATACCAAGAGGGGAACCTAGAGTGAGAAAGATTGGGATACTTCCCATGTTTGAAGTGTGTCTCCTGTAAAAAGACCACAGAACACCTCTCTTTATGCAGGAGAGAAAGTATCTGACATCTCTTAGAAGGAGACCTCAAACCCTTAACGTTGTATGAGACTAACTTAAAGTTTGTCCCCGTACCTAGTGCTAACAGGTCCATGGAATTCCCTAGTTACAAAAAGTTCCAGGAAAAACTTTAAATACAATGACGAATAAATGGTGCTCAAGAGGAGGAAAGTGACCCTCCTTCCGCTCAAAGGTGCAGGCGGTAGAGATGAGGATTCATCCAGGCAGAGGTCGAGCTATAAGGGTCCAAAGCTTTGGACCCTTATAGCTCGACCTCTGCCTGGATGAATCCTCATCTCTACCGCCTGCACCTTTGAGCGGAAGGAGGGTCACTTTCCTCCTCTTGGGGACCGGCAGCGGAATAAAGTATCATGGTCTTTAACATCCGGTTGCAAAAGCTAAGTACCATACTTCATCGTACCCCCTGATGAGCCTAATTAGCATTGGGCGAAACGCGTCAGGTTTTATTGGTGACCACCTTTCTGTTGGGAACAAGTTAGTGACCAGCGGATTTTGCTCACCTGAGAATAATGGTGACATACATCCATATAGAGCACCATTTATTCGTCATTGTATTTAAAGTTTTTCCTGGAACTTTTTGTAACTAGGGAATTCCAGGGACCTGTTAGCACTAGGTACGGGGACAGGGAACCTCCACCTTTAGGGGGTCGCCCTGGGCACAGCAGACCTCTAGGGACTCTAGGGGTAGCTAGTGCCTATTTTTAGCCCTGCATCTCCGGGCTTTAAGTAATTATTTATCCCTTTTTTCTCTGTTTACCTATTTTTGGTGTCTTTATGTTTGTTTTTTTGTCCAAGGGATTGCTACTCCCTTACTGAGTCCTCTCGGCCAACGTAGCTTTTTCACAGTTGGTATATTTATACCTATACCCACTTGATCATTTATTAAAGGTATTTTTAACAAGTCACTTTTTTTCACTTATGCCTCTTTCTACAAAAACTTTGGTGACAATTTATCTTATTATAAAATCTCTAATGCTGTAAAATTTGTTAACTTAAAGTTTGCCATAATTTTTTAAGAAGGGAGAAAGTAGGAAAAAATCTAAGTGATGTTTCCAAAAAGAAATAACCAACCGGCAACAAGGTAGAGGAGAGAGTGCGGCCACGAGGGAAGCCAGAGGGCACCCAATCACCCGGGGGAGTCCCAATATGTGTGGTCTGGATCTGTAAGGCTTTCCGTTTGCACGCTAGCAAAAGTATTGAAGTTGGGTCTGAATACCTGTCAAGATATAGGTAATAAGGAACATTAGGTAAAACAATAGATAACATCAAAAGATGAGTAAAAATCATCCAAACATAATAGAATGTACTAATTGCGCCTGACTGTTCAGTCAGCATATAGAGGGGGGAAAGGGTATATCACCCTGAAGCATCTCCCTCATTAATGCTATGTATACTGGAAAAAGATGGTTCATGTACTGTTAATAAGATGGAGTGAAATAAAGCAAGAAAAACGTGAAACTAAAAATATTTTTGGAGCCAGAATGATAGTGAGTAAAGCCATCATGGTCCCACCCACCTTAAAGCAAGTACGGGAAGGACAATGACGGGAAACCCCAACCACATCTGTTGGCAGCAAAAATGAGAAAAGGGTTTGACGTTATATGTAAATAAATGAAAGTTACGCCTATGATATCAGAGGCGCATAAAGACCAGCCTATACGGGGGGCTACCTAAAAAATACATGCATTCTTAACTGTCATTATGACTAATCTGGCCTTAAGACAGATGAGAAGACTCAGTTGAGAAATCCCTACTGTATCACCGTCTTTTACCAAGTGAAGAGCAGAGCATGGGTAAAGAAGGCAAGAAAATACAGGCTAAGCTCTCCACTCAGTAATTGGGATTTCGTCACTCAGTATGCAATAGAATGGTAAATAAAATAAGTAAGTCCCGTATAGTGTACATATTAAATCTCTGATCCTAGAGGAGATAAAAAGCAGGTTAGGTTAGTTATCACCCAAGGCAAGGCGTTTGGGGGTTGAAAAGGAGTTTCTTCTTTTGTTTCTCTGTGGCTTTGGGGTATGTTGAGGTTCCCAGGGGATCACCGTCGGAAGATCAGGTAAGGAGCTCAAACTCTGGACCATGTCCCAATTTTCAATAGGTAGAGGAGATATCTGCAGGAGGTCGTATGCTTTATCCAAATCTGTAAAAGAGGAAATATGGATGCGTCTGCCCTCATGTAAGAAGGATAGACCAAAAGGAAATGTCCATCTGTAGATGATTCTGTGTTGTCGTAGCCAATCTGTAAGAGGTTTCAAAGCTTTGCGCTTTTTAAGTGTAGATTGCGCCAAATCCTGGAAGATGGTGATATTATTTTCTTCCCAATCCACAGAGTTTGCATTTCTGGCACTTATCAGTATGGCTTCTTTTACAGGGAAGTGGAGAAATTTGCAAATTACATCCGTTGGGGGTTCATTCGCTTGAGGTTTAGGTCTAAGGGCTCTATGGGCCCGTTCAAGCAGGACCTCATGAGTAGAGTCTGGACCAAGAAGTTTGAGGCATATCTGTATGACTGTTTCAGGAATGTCCACATTAGTGACGGATTCCGGAATCCCTCTAAAACGCAGGTTGTTGCGTCTAGATCTATTTTCTTGATCTTCCATAGCTGTATAGAGGGCATTAATATGGGCTTGGGCTAGTGACAGGCTAGATGACACTCCGTTTTGGTGATGAAGGACTGCGGCCTGTGTTTCCTCCAGCACTTCTACCCTCCGGCCTATATGTCTCACATCTTCTTTTATTGAGGCAATGTCTAGACTAAGGGGGCCCAGGGCTTCTGTTAGAGCTTCCTTCAGGTAAGCTCTGGATATAGGCAGACATTCTGCCTTTCTGGGATCGACCCCTACCTTGTCTTCGCTGGCATCAGCAGACAGCTTATGTCCTGTGCGTGGTGTGCCGGGCGCCATCTTGGATTCGCGGCTCACTGCCGCTGCTGCAGCTTTTTTTACATATTTCTCCATCTCTCCGGTTTGATTCTGGGAGCGATTGCTTCCCTGTGGGTCAGTGGGTTTCTGGCCCCCGATTTTTACCATCCTGGATCCAGTGAGCTTAAGATAGTGGTGCAGAGAGGGATATGCAGGCAGGAGAGCAGCTTCTCACACGTCCATCCGGCTCAAGCGCCATATTGCACCATGTTTTGCCGCACTATTAGGCCCCTTGCAGAAGAGCGTGTCTGGATTAGGTCCGAATGTGTTGCGTCTGCGATCAGGGAAACTCATGTGAGTAGATACGCAATTGCAGTCAGTTTTGACTGCGATTGCGTTCTGATGTTCAGATGCCGGCTGCGCGAACAACAGGATGAGGTGAGTTAACCCTTAAAGCCACATTTTAGTAAGCATTCGTTATTAAGAATGCTATTATTTTCCCTTATAACCATGTTATAAGGGAAAATAATAAAATACACAGAATACCTAAGCCAAACCCGAACTTCAGTGAAGAAGTCCGGGTTCGGGTCTGGGTACCACAGTCAGTTTTTTATTACGCGCGTGCAAAACGCATTGCACCCGCGTGATAAAAACTGAACATAAATAAATAATACAGTAAATTGACTTTTATCAATTTACTTACATCATCTCCTAGCAACCATTCATGAAAATCGCACCGCATCCGCACTTGCTTGCGGATGCTTGCAATTTTTTACGCAGACCCATTCATTTCTATGGGGCCTGCGTTGCGTAAAAAACGCAGAATATAGAACATGCTGCGATTTTCACGCAACGCACAAGTGATGCGTGAAAATCACCGCTCATCTGAACAGCCCCATTGAAGTGAATGGGTCCGGATTCATTGCGGGTGCAATGCCTTCACCTCACGGTACAATATTCTGGTGCCAAATAAACGTAACAGGTTTATGGGGACACTGACAGTTACATTGTCTTAAAGCACTGTGTGTTCTCCATGTATTTAGGTTAATTTATTCTAGGTACCCTAGGCAATGTTGAACTGGGGTACCAACAACCCTATAATAGTAAGTTATTCTGAGAGCCCACTCTCCAAAGGTATATAACATTTGTATTATTTGTACTTAGGGTGGCCACTGGCTTTCCCCTAAGTCAGATGTTGTAGGCCACGCCCACTCTCGCTAAGCCACTACCTTGACTCTGGCAAGCCACACTCCCTGCTGCAGCAAAAGAGGGGAAAAAATACTTGAAGAACATCAGGTTAACATAAGGCAGGCCGGGAGTACTCCCCCCCCCCCCTCAGTCTGTCTCAGAGAGCCATGTTTGCTGGCTCTAGGGACTAACTGGGGGTGAGAGAAGCCTTAGGCCGCTTTCACACGGGCGAGTATTCCGCACGGGTGCAATGCGGGAGGTGAACGCATTGCACCCGCACTGAATCCTGACCCATTCATTTCTATGGGGCTGTGCACACGAGCGGTGATTTTCACGCATCACTTGTGCGTTGCGTGAAAATCGCAGCACGCTCCTCTTTGTGCGTTTTTCACGTAACGCAGGCCCCATAGAAATGAATGGGGTTGCGTGAAAATCGCAAGCATCCGCAAGCAAGTGTGGATGCGGTGCGATTTTCACACACGGTTGCTAGGAGACGATCGGGCTGGAGACCCGATCATTATTATTTCCCCTTATAACATGGTTATAAGGGAAAATAATAGCATTCTTAATACAGAATGCTTAGTACAGGAGGGGTGGAGGGGTTAAAAAAAATATATATATAATTAAACTCACCTTAATCCACTTGTTTGCGCAGCCGGCATCTCTTCTGTCTTCATCTGTGCTGTGAGCAATAGGACCTTTGATGACATCACTGCGTTCATCACATGGTCCATCACATGATCCATCACCATGGTGATGGATCATGTGATGAGCGTAGTGACGTCATCAAAGGTCCTATTGCTCACAGTTAAAGCCAGAAGAGATGCCGGCTGCGCGAACAAGTGGATTAAGGTGAGTTTAATTATTTTTTTTAACCCCTCCACCCCTACTGTACTAAGCATTCTGTATTAAGAATGCTATTATTTTCCCTTATAACCATGGTATAAGGGAAAATAATACAATCTACAGAACACCGATCCCAAGCCCGAACTTCTGTCAAGAAGTTCGGGTTTGGGTACCAAACATGCGCGATTTTTCTCACGCGAGTGCAAAACGCATTACAATGTTTTGTACTCGCGCTGAAAAATCGCACATTTTCCCGAAACGCACCCGCCTCTTATTCGGGCCAAAAATATGACGCCCGTGTGAAAGAGGCCTTAGTCAGTAATTTTGGCTGCAGCTCATGCAAAGACAGCACAATGCAGCCACAGGAAAAGGAGGACATCTCTGTGTCCGTCCAGGCCCTACACTATACGGAGGACAGGGAGCCTGAAAACCGGACTGTCAGACCTAAAATCAGATGTCTGGCTATCCTATTTATACTGCATATGAGGAGAAGAGTTGTAACATAATGATCATGGACCACAAGGTCAAAGTGTGAACCACGGCTTCCCACCTGCCATGTGCTGTTCATAATTCTGCTGTTGTTTTATATGGTAGAAGGACTTTTCGGCCACTCAAGCACCTGGAGATTTCCTGCTGATGATTTTTCAGTGAATATGTAGCAAAATCTGTATGACACACAGATTGTCACAGATCTGTTAAAGGGGTTGCCTCATCTTAACATTTATGGAATATTGCTAGAATATGCCACAAATGTCATATAGGGGCAGATCCCACCTCTGGGACCCACTCTCATCTTGAGAATGGAGATTCCAAAGTGAAGAAGAGTCTAACATGCAAGCACAGCATCCTCTTCACTGACTGCTATAGGACTTCCAAAGCTGACCCAGAGCATTCAGCTATTTTTGGAAGTCCCATAGCAGTGAATACAGGTACAGTACAGACCAAAAGTTTAGACATACCTTCTCATTCAAAGAGTTTTCTTTTTTTTCATGACTATGAAGGCATCAAAACTATGAATTAACACATGAGGAATTATATACATAACAAACAAATGTGAAACAACTGAAAATATGTCATATTCTAGGTTCTTCAAAGTAGCCACCTTTTGCTTTGATTACTGCTTTGCACACTCTTGGCATTCTCTTGATGAGCTTCAAGAGGTAGTCCCCTGAAATGGTTTTCACTTCACAGGTGTGCCCTGTCAGGTTTAATAAGTGGGACTTCTTGCCTTATAAATGGGGTTGGGACCATCAGTTGCGTTGAGGAGAAGTCAGGTGGATACACAGCTGATAGTCCTACTGAATAGACTGTTAGAATTTGTATTATGGCAAGAAAAAAGCAGCTAAGTAAAGAAAAACGAGTGGCCATCATTACTTTAAGAAATGAAGGTCAGTCAGCCGAAAAATTGGGAAAACTTTGAAAGTAAGGGCTATTTGACCATGAAGGATAGTTATGGGGTGCTGCGCCAGATGACCTGGCCTCCACAGTCACCGGACCTGAACCCAATCGAGATGGTTTGGGGTGAGCTGGACCGCAGAGTGAAGGCAAAAGGGCCAACAAGTGCTAAGCATCTCTGGGAACTCCTTCAAGACTGTTGGAAGACCATTTCAGGGGACTACCTCTTGAAGCTCATCAAGAGAATGCCAAGAGTGTGCAAAGCAGTAATCAAAGCAAAAGGTGGCTACTTTGAAGAACCTAGAATATCACATATTCTCAGTTGTTTCACACTTGTCTGTTATGTATATAATTCCACATGTGTTAATTCATAGTTTTGATGCCTTCATAGTCATGAAAATAAAGAAAACTCTTTGAATGAGAAGGTGTGTCCAAACTTTTAGTCTGTACTGTATTTATCAAGCGGCTTTATAAAGACCTGAGGGTCAAAATGTTGCTATGTATGCTGCCTAACTACTAAATAAAACACCATTGACTGAATTGGATGAGTGCTGCGGATTTCTCTACATTTCTGTTTCTACTGGGATCCCGAGCCGGGACCCCTTACTGTGTGCACTGCATTGCCCTGGATGCATACCAGGTGACTTGAACATTGAATATGGATTTATCCCACTAAGGGGCTTGGAATAATGCTTATCTTCCTTTTATATTCTAGCAATATGCCATAAATGTTCAAATGAGGCAACCATTTTAAGGATTTATTTGCATTGCAAAGAGTAAAATCTGAAGTGATGGGCCATATCCACAACAGAATGAGTATGCTGCACATTTAAAAATTGGAACTATGTTCAAATTTTCCAAATTGATTTTATCTGCAACTTGTGGATGGATATACAATATAAACATTAGTAACCCTTATAGTGCCATGGATAGGCACTCATAGTAAATGTAAACGCTATGCCTATGGTAATCTATCAATTACAATCCTATAAAATATTACCCGACCGCATATAAAGTATTAATTTTTTTTTTATTATATCCTTATTTTTAAAAAACAAATGCATACAAAAAAGATAGGTGCAGGATGGCGGCATCCACAAGAGAAAAACACAAAGTGTATTTCATACAGAGTTTCAACTATTATATAAAGTGCAAGTGCCAAAAACATAAACGCTGAAATGCGCGTCGGGGCTGGTGTCATCCCGGAGGAAACACATTATGTGTACATATTATTGATCTTTTGTATATGTTTTTGGCACTTGCACTTTATATGATTGATGTAACTGTATGAAATACACCTTGTGTTTTCCTCTTGTGGATGCCGCCTTCCTGCACCTATCTTTTTTGTATGCATTTGTTTTTTAAAAATAAGGATATAATAAAATAAATATTTTAATACTTTATATGTGGTCTGGTAATATTTTACAGGAATGAACTTGTGGATGGACTTTTCGAAAACCCATCATCATGCACTGTAGTATAAACTGCTGCAGATTTTCATTGTGGAATGAGTACTAACATCTGTGATAATTCTACTACATTTGGTTGTGGTCTTAAAGTGCTCCAAAGCCAGAAGCTTCATCTGATCCAATTATCCCTCAATTAGCCCAGAGTGCTACTCTAGGACATTTGTATCAGTTGTCAATCATAAAGAAACCTTTCACCCCTTCAGGACCCTGCTATTTTTCATTCCATTTGGCAACTGTCTTGTGTAGGGGCCCATTTTTTTTCGGGATGAGATGCTGGTTTGATTGGTACTATTTTAGGGTGTATATGACTTTTTGATCGCTTTCTATTACACTTTTTGTGATGTAAGGTGACAAAAAATGGCTTTTTTGACACCGTTTTTTTGGGTTTTTTTCTTACGATGTCCACCTGTGGGGTAAGGTCATGTGATATTTTTATAGAGAAGGTTCTTATGGACGCGGAGATACATAAATAAAAAAAGTAGCCATATTAGGTAAGTTTTACACAATGATATCATTTTTGAAACAAAAAAAATGTTTTAGTGTCTCCATAGTCTGAGAGCCATAGTTTTTTCATTTTTTGGCGATTGTCTTAGGTAGGGTATGAATTTTGCAGGATGAGATGACGATTTTATTGGTACTATTTTGGGGTGCATATGATTTTTTGATCGCTTGCTATTACGGTACACTTTTTGTCAAGTAAGGTGACAAAAAATGGCTTTTTGACACGGTTTTTCTTTTATTTTACGGTGTTTATCTGAGGGGTTAGGTCATGTGATATTTTTATAGAGCAGGTTCTTACGGACGCGGAGATGCATAAATAAAAAAAGTAGACATATTAGGTATCTCCGCGTCTGTAAGAACCTGCTCTATAAAAATATCACATGACCTAACCCCTCAGGTAAACACAGTAAAATAAAATAAAAACTGTGTCAAAAAGCCATTTTTTGTCACCTTACATGACAAAAAGTGTAATAGCAAGCAATCAAAAAATCATATGCACCCCAAAATAGTACCAATAAAACCATCATCTCATCTCGCAAAAATCATACCCTGCCAAAGACAATCGCCTAAAAACTGAAAAAACTATGGCTCTCAGACTATGGAGATACTAAAACATATTTTTTTTTTGTTTCAAAAATGATACTATTGTGTAAAACTTACATAAATAAAAAAAAGTAGACATATTAGGTAAGTTTTACACAATAGTATCATTTTTGAAACAAAAAATAAATCATGTTTTAGTGTCTCCATATTCTGAGAGCCATAGTTTTTTCAGTTAAGATATAATTTTTTGCGGGATGAGATGACGGTTAGACTGGTACCATTTTGGAGGGCATATGCCTTTTTGATCGTTTGGTGTTGCAGTTTTAGTGATGTAAGGTGACAGAAAAATGTTTTGTTTTTTTTAGCACAGTTTTTATTCAATTTTTTTGACAGTGTTCATTTGAGGGGTTAGGTCATGGTTAGGTGAAATTTTTATAGAGCCAGTCGATACGGACGCGGCGATACCTAATTTGACTACTTTTCTTTTTTTCCCTATTTTTTAAACTTTATTTTGGGAAAAGGACACTTTTTTTACTTGAAGTATTGTGATGCATTGGCTGTAAGTGTATTACACACTGTAATACACTTACAGCCTGTTTGCCTGTGAGATCCAGGGGGCTGGATCGTACAGGCTCTCCTGGAAGGCAGCCAAGATGCCTAAGGAAGGCATCGAGCGGCCGTCCCTGCCATCAGGTCCCCGTCACAGCAGCACGGGGACCCGATGGAAGTTCCGATACCCGCAAGGACATCGCTGTTGCCGCGGTCAGCGCTGACCGCGGCACATCAAGAGTTAATGCACCGGCATCAGTGATTTCACCAATGCTGGCGCATGCAGCAGGGGTCCGGCTATCAGCCACTGCCGGACCCCTGCCGCTGATCGGGCGGGCGCATCATCTCCTGCACCCGCTTGATCACAGCGCCGTACATGTACGGCGCTGGTCCTTAAGTCACTGGGCGGATTGTGAACTTAAAGTTGCCCTGGAAAAAAATGCAATAGTCGCCCAATTTTGTAAGTGGGTCCAAGTTAACAGAAGACGGACCAAAACAAATAGGCAGGGACAACAGAAGTAGGTAGGACCTGTAATCCCATAGTGCAGCACAGAATACTGTCCCAGCAGAACCAAATACCACAGGGCAACAGAAAATCCTGCCGCCCCAATCAGAGTATTTAACTGTATCACCATCATGAGGACGGTAATACAATTGAGTTCAGGAGGGAACTTATAGCCATTGAGCATCTGTCACGGCGGGGAGTGGGGGAAACCCCCCACCATGCGGTATCAAAGGGTAAAGGGGATCAGCCTGGCCAAAAGGAGTAATAAGGAAGCAGGTCACCTCCTACCGCGTCCCTAATCCTCTCCCTGACTCCTCACTGTATGAGCGGACCCCGATGGTAGGACGACTCATACTCAGGATACCTAAAGACCCTAAGTCGCCCTGGTAATCCCTCACTTAGGAGCAGGGGAGAGACAACCTGTTCATCCCAGTAATGGTGGAACAGGAGTCTCTATCTGAGGCCAGGCTGCAAGGAGAGGGGAACACATACAGCTATAGAGATGGCAGGTAAGGGAGACCAGTAACACACTTACCTGCCACAGACACACTGACTGGAACCCGTGCACAAGTGCTGCTGTCCACACCAACATTAAAAGGACACAGCACACACCACAACCACACAGGGACCCAGGACACCCATAGCTGAAAAAAGCATAAGACACCATAAAAACATCAAACATCTATGACCACAAGGGTGGCCCTCACTGGACAGATGGCATATGAAGACCAGGAGGATAGCTCCAGCATACACCATGGCTGGAGTACCCCTCAGCTTCAGGCATCCAGCAGAGGCTAAATAGCCCAAGCAGCCACACCCACACACACATAAACCCAGTGTTAAAACACTAGAAAGGGAGTTAACCCTTCCAACACCAGACAAGGGAAGGAAGCCACTTAAAGGGGAAGTGCACACACAAGCATAAAAGCTACACGTTGCCGCAGGCAACAACATGCGAGGCAACCATGTCACGGCAATCACGCAGAAGGCCGAGACACTGCCACCGCATGCACACACAGCAACACGTTGCCGCGGGCAACCGCAAGTGTAGCAACAGTGTCACAGCGCACACCATAGGCCGTGACAGCATCAGATCATCATGTACCTGGCCTGCAGCAATGAAGAGGGCTTGAGTGGCCCCCTGGGCATCAGCCCACCAGGAAATTTCCCTGTAGGTTCTATGGCCAATCTGCCCCTGACTTTAACATTGTATCCAAAGGATTAAACTCTAATTACAGTTGAAGTAGATCACTATGCCATAATTGATGGCCATATTTAATTAGACCATGCATGTCACCCTTAGTCATGTACTGTATGTGTGAAACTGCAAAACTGACGGTGGGAAATAAGTGAAAAAAAAAACAAGTTCCTGCTCCCACACAACCTAGAAAATTAAAGCACCAGTAAAACAAAAGACAATGTTAGTTTACTATTGCAGACACAATGCAGGTTTCAGGCCCAGCCTCTCCATGTCCTTCCTGAAGCCTGGCAATTTCCCTGGTAATTTCCTTCCAGACACCAGTGTTCTTTCCCAGACAAATGATCAGCGTTCTCAGGCCCTCCTTCTCCCATACTCCCGTACAGTAGTGTTTGTACCAGCATCAATTTCCATACATTTCAAGCCTCTTATATTTTGTTATTTCATTTAAAGCATCCTTGCCGCCTATTGAGTTAACATTATGTTGACTGAGCTGCGTTCATTTACACTATAGCACTGGAGGAGCACATATGTGCGGTAAGTGATTTCCACTTGCTAGGTCCTATAATTTGAAACTTCTGCAGTCCCGTCTAATGACAGATAATGATGGATTGCTGTGCTGCCTTTGTGTATGAGTTACATTCCCTCTGATCAGGTTTGCCGTTTAACTCATTCTTTTGCTTTGTGGACAATGTGACTGCGGCACTTAGCCAAAAAAGAGAAGTATTTAAGCTTTATTTAATTTTTTTATTGGTATATGACTGTAAGAAATATAAATGATCTTTTTTCCTGGAAAAAAATAATAACTTAATATAAATGCAAATCCAAACACATATAAGCAATGACACCCTATATAGCTCACATTTATATGGTACCAGGAGGTAGATGCGTATGTACTAGTGAATGTAATTATATCATTATTATTGATATTATTAGACTACTATATTTGAAATTGATTCTGTGCAGAATTGCACCCTCCATGAGAGTAAATGCACCAATAATACAATGCAGAGAATTCCCATACATCCAGCTTTACTGTCAGTAGACAATGCCTACTACTACATAGCTGGAATACAGGCTGCTTTAGGCCGAGTTCACACGAACGTGTGTGACCCGTGCCTGTGCTGCGGCCCGTAAATAGCGGGCCGCAATGCACGATCGCCGGCCGTAGGTCAGCCGCATCAGATCGCGGACCCATTCACTTTAATGGGTCCGCGATCCGGCCGTTCCGCAAAAAGATAGGACTTGTTCTATCTTTTAGCGGAACGGAAGTACGGGACGTAACCCCACGGAGGCACTCCGTAGTGCTTCCGAGGGGTCCCGTCCCGTGCGGCCGTTCCGCGATTCCGGATTTGCGGACCCATTGAAGTGAATGGGTCCGCATCCGTGATGCGGAATTCACACGGAACTGTGGCCGTGTATTGCGGCCCGCGATTTGCGGGCCGCAATACGGCCACAGATCACACACGTTCGTGTGAACTTAGCCTTAATGTGTTTTTTCCCCCCCGGGGGTTTTCTGACAGACCCCACCACCCTCACCCCAAACGTGGTCAGACCTGGGGAGGGACCCTGATCCTTTATGCTGGGTTCTGGCTCCTTCGCTCCAAAAGATATGCCATAATTGTATGATAGGTGCAGGCCCATATCCTGAACCCCATCTCATATCCGATGTGAATGGAGGGCTGGCCACACATAAGCAGCTCTCTCCATTCACTTTTATGAGAGTCCCAAAACAGCCAAGTAAGCACGCTTAGTTATTTTCAGAACACCCATGGAGAGAGCCATGTGACCAAGTATTGGACATGCTGTGGATGTGCCATACAAATCAAGATGGCAGTAATATTTTCATTTCTTACAGTTACTGCAAGGATTCCCTACAGCTGATTGTTGGGGGGACCTGGCAGGGAAACACTTTGTGATCTGCTTATTGTCAACGGAACCTTCTAACAAGTAGGGATTGCCCAGAATGCAGAACCTTTTTAAGCTTGCTGTTCCCTGCGGTCAGCCAATAGCCAGAATTAGGACTGGCATGGAGGGGGGAAACAATCAAGTGCATTCGCCAACTCTAGGGATTTCAAGTCAATGAACCCTCGGGAAGACAAGGGTTAATAGTTTATAGTCTTGTATTGAGTTTCTCATTAATTGGGTCTGCCATAGTAGAGCTTACTAAAATTCACAATTCCCATCTATCCATTGAAATTGATGGACTTTTTTCAACCGTATTAAAGGGGTTATCCAACACCCAAGCTCAAGCTCCTCATATAGGTTATACTTACCCCACTCCCCGACATCTGGGTCGCTCCAGATCCCCACCTCCCCATCACGCTTATCAAAATATCCAGCAACGAGGGGCAGCCAATAGCAAGCTACGATGGGGACGAGGCTCCTTAGCATCACGCGCGATGCTAGGGAGGTTCGTACCCATTGCAGTCTGCTACTGGCATCAGGAGTGTTACGGATACCGGGGACTGGGTTAGTAGAACCTATATGCGGTGCCCGGGCATTGGGAGGGGGCATTATAGGGGTTGGATAACCCCTTTAACTATGTAAATATGTAATATAAAAGCTATGGGAAAATGAGCAATATTAAGAGTTTGTGTTTTATAACTTTTTTCTGCCATGTTGTTGCTCTGCAGTAATATGTAAAGAAATTTTTGTTCACACTGGTATTTTTATCTACTTTACAGTAAAAAAAAAAACTTAACAGAATGATTCTGTGGCGAAACCGACCTCGCCACTGGGTTTTGGAGAGGACTGGCTGCTGGCCTCTTGCCCCAGGATTATGGGCCATATACTAACTTTTAAACCCCTGAACCGATTCAAGTGAATTTTGGATAGGTTTGTCCCCACGTTATACTGTTTGAATTAATGTAAGTTATATGTATGGCCAATGTAAACTCACAAAGTTGTAACAATTTATAATAAGTGTAACTTGTCAGCTTGGGAGGAATATGCGGGTGTGTTTCTATTGTGCCATTGTCCCATTGTGTGTTTAAAATGGTGATGTCTGTTCTGTTGTCCTCACATGTGTATTGGCGATCTCCCTTTGTCCTCAGAGATAATTGGATTGCTCTTCAGGTTGTCTGGACAGAGAGGAGGAAACCATGATGCATTGTGGGGATATGTTGTCCTATGTCACAGTCTTCATTCTGGTCCTCTGGGGGCGTGAACGATTGGTTGCTGTAGTTACATTGTATGTGTTGTTAATTACTGATTGGTTGTATTTCAAACCCCTGTGGGCAGTACTATGTTTGTGGTTTATGAATAAAAGAGGCTGTACGTGAAGTACAGTCAGACCACTGCTTGACCCTCAACACGGAGCCTTGTCTCGTTATTGGGGGGATTCACTGTATGCTGTTAGAAGACCGATTGCCAGAAGTGTAAGCTGATCCCTGTTCGTCTGCTAGCAGCTATTCGTGAGGTTCCAGTTTGGAGTGCTATTTTGTATCCAGTTCGGGAGTTTGGTGTATTCTGCAGTAGCTGTGCCTGTCTCTCAGAAAGGGGCTTATCGCCTAAACGGATTTTAACCCCTTGTCTGCTGAAACGGTCCGTTACATTGGTGGCAAGCAGCGGGATCGTTCCTACAGCCAGAAGGACAGCTACAAAGAAACATCATTCCCTGGAATTACAATTTGAGGGCAACGCATGTCCCAGTACAGCGACCCTGACAACACCAGAATGGAAACAGCAGTGGAGTACGATGAGGGTGTCATGGATGACCGAGATGCAGTCCGCAAAGGCATCTGGTACCAGGTACTGGGTATTGTGGAGTATATGCAGGACGAGAGACTCCCCACGGAAGACCAGCGGTTGCAGAAGGATGCCCTTTCTGGGAGAGCAGCCCCGGGAGGAATGGGTAAAGGAATTGGAACTCCTAGCATGGCGGGAGCTGTGGCTGGAAGATGCCTACCAGGCGCTCTGGTGGTATGGGGCACAGTACCTACCCAGGACAGCTGAGCATGACAAGCCGGAGGGAGAGGAGTTTGATGGTCCTGGCTTGTTATGGGAGACCTTTTCAGAGCTGGAGTTTGGGAACCCTACACAAGCCCGGTTCCATGATCTCTTGGAATGGAGGGAGAGCAGGTATGACTGGGACGACACTCATGAGATTGAGCAGGACCTGGTCCACCTGGTGACCCGGGAGATGGAGCTGG
Organism: Bufo bufo; assembly: GCF_905171765.1. NCBI lineage: Eukaryota > Metazoa > Chordata > Amphibia > Anura > Bufonidae > Bufo > Bufo bufo. Next base: position 472,038,725 of record NC_053391.1, read on the forward strand.
AACAGGGCTACCAGCAGCTGTTCCACGCCAGTGAGAAGGCTCAGCAGGACAGTAAGGTGACAGACCCAGTCTCCATTCCCCAGCGGCAGTGTGAATTGCAGGTAATTGGGAGCCCAGTCTCCATTCCCCAGCGGCAGTGTGAAGTGCAGGGAGAGGAGAGCAGTGTCCTCCCTCCCCAGCGGCAGGCTGAGTTACAGGGGGCAGAGGTAGTAGTTCCTGCCCCCCAGCAGCAGAGTGATATGCCGGGATGGCAGTGTGAAGTGCAGGGAGAGGAGAGCAGCGTCCTCCCTCCCCAGCGGCAGGCTGAGTTACAGGGGGCAGAGGTAGTTGTTCCTGCCCCCCAGCAGCAGCATGATTTTTTGGGAATTGGGAGCACAGTCTCCATTCCCCAGCGGCCGTGTGATTTATTGGGAATTGGGAGCCCAGTCTCCATTCCCCAGCGGCAGGCGGAGTTACAGGGGGCAGAGACAGTCGGTCCTGTCCCCCAGCGGCAGAGTGTCCAGCAGGGAATAGAGAGCCCAGTCTCCTTGCCCCAGCAGCAGGACACTGTATTGAGAGCAGAGACGGTCGGTCGCCCTCCCCAGCGGCTGGAAGTATGTATGGGAGAGGAGCTCGTTACCCCCTCTCCCCAGCGGCAGCTTAACGCACCAGGGGGAGACAGTAAAACCCACAACCGTGCAGATGGGACCGTGGTCTCTGCACTTACAGCACAGGGGGTAGAGACAGTCGGTCTCCCCTTCCAACAACCAGGCTCCAACCAGGCTTCTTCCGTGGTAGCGCTGGCACCAGGGCAGAGTACCGCTGATACCTGCCCACAAAGCAACCTCCACTCCAAGCCAGGGAGCAACACAGAGACCGAGAGTACCAGCTTCCAACATAACCTTGGTGGACTCACTGGACAGAGACAGGCTACTAAATTCAACAGGTCCAGTATTGGGTTGTGGGTGGGCTGCCAGACTAACTCAGGTACCGACCGGCGTGAGGTCAGGTATCTGGTTAGTCTTCCCTGGGGGGGGGGGGAGATGTGTGGCGAAACCGACCTCGCCACTGGGTTTTGGAGAGGACTGGCTGCTGGCCTCTTGCCCCAGGATTATGGGCCATATACTAACTTTTAAACCCCTGAACCGATTCAAGTGAATTTTGGATAGGTTTGTCCCCACGTTATACTGTTTGAATTAATGTAAGTTATATGTATGACCAATGTAAACTCACAAAGTTGTAACAATTTATAATAAGTGTAACTTGTCAGCTTGGGAGGAATATGCGGGTGTGTTTCTATTGTGCCATTGTGTGTTTAAAATGGTGATGTCTGTTCTGTTGTCCTCACATGTGTATTGGCGATCTCCCTTTGTCCTCAGAGATAATTGGATTGCTCTTCAGGTTGTCTGGACAGAGAGGAGGAAACCATGATGCATTGTGGGGATATGTTGTCCTATGTCACAGTCTTCATTCTGGTCCTCTGGGGGCGTGAACGATTGGTTGCTGTAGTTACATTGTATGTGTTGTTAATTACTGATTGGTTGTATTTCAAACCCCTGTGGGCAGTACTATGTTTGTGGTTTATGAATAAAAGAGGCTGTACGTGAAGTACAGTCAGACCACTGCTTGACCCTCAACACGGAGCCTTGTCTCGTTATTGGGGGGATTCACTGTATGCTGTTAGAAGACCGATTGCCAGAAGTGTAAGCTGATCCCTGTTCGTCTCCTAGCAGCTATTCGTGAGGTTCCAGTTTGGAGTGCTATTTTGTATCCAGTTCAGGAGTTTGGTGTATTCTGCAGTAGCTGTGCCTGTCTCTCAGAAAGGGGCTTATCGCCTAAACGGATTTTAACCCCTTGTCTGCTGAAACGGTCCGTTACAGATTCTATTAACAACCTCCTCTATTTTAACTGGGTTTTTCTTTTTCCGTTAAGGGCCCTTTACACTGCTTTATGGAACAGACAATTGTCGAGAAAGAAGCGTTCCTTCCTGACAATCCTCTGCTAATCATTGGAGGAGACAGCTGTATTTATAGCCAGTGATTCCTCCACAGTATCGCAAATGCAATCACTCGCCCTCATACAGAATCATTATTTACTGGCAGCAGAGCGTGATTAGACTACACAATCTGCTGCCGGCAAACGATGATTTAGGTAACCACACAAACGATCCTATTACCCGATCAACAAGCAAGGGCCCTTTAAGTGCAAGACCTCCCAGTCCTTAATGCCCTGAAAACTATGGGGGATATTTATCAAGACTGGTGCTTTCTGCACCTATACAAAATAATATGTACAATAATGTATAAATACTTAACCACTTCAGCTCCCCTAGCTTAAACACCCTTAATGACCAGACCACTTTTTACAATTCTGAACTACACTACTTTCACGGTTTATTGCTCGGTCATACAACTTACCACCCAAATGAATTTTACCTCCTTTTCTTCTCACTAATAGAGCTTTCATTTAGTGGTATTTCATTGCTGCTGACATTTTTACGTTTTTTGTTATTAATCGAAATTTATCGAAATTTTTGCAAAAAAAATGACATTTCACTTTCAATTGTAAATTAAAAAAAAAAAATAATACATTTCTATATACATTTTTCTCTAAATTTATTGTTCTACATGTCTTTGATAAAAAAAAATGCAATAAGTGTATATTTATTGGTTTGGGTAAAAGTTATAGCGTTTACAAACTATGGTACAAAAATGTGAATTTCCGCATTTTGAAGCAGCTCTGACTTTCTGAGCACCTGTCATGTTTCCTGAGGTTCTACAATGCCCAGACAGTACAAACACCCCACAAATGACCCCATTTCGGAAAGTAGACACCCTAAGGTATTCGCTGATGGGCATAGTGAGTTCATAGAACTTTTTATTTTTTGTCACAAGTTAGTGGAAAATGATGATTTTTTATTTATTTTTTTCTTACAAAGTCTCATATTCCACTAACTTATGACAAAAAATAAAAACTTCCATGAACTCACTATGCCCATCACGAAATACCTTGGGGTGTCTTCTTTCCAAAATGGGGTCACTTGTGGGGTAGTTATACTGCCCTGGCATTTTAAGGGCCCTAATGCGTGAGAAGTAGTTTGAAATTCAAATGTGTAAAAAAAATGTCCTGTGAAATCCTAAAGGTGCTCTTTAGAATTTGGGCCCTTTGCCCACCTAGGCTGCAGAAAAGTGTCACACGTGGTATCGCCGTACTCAGGAGAAGTTGGGCAATGTGTTTTGGGGTGTCTTTTTACATATACCTATGCTGGGTGAGAGAAATATATCTCTCTAAAAGACAACTTTTCCCATTTTTTTTATACAAAGTTGTAATTTGACAGAGATATTTATCTCACCCAGCATGGGTATATGTAAAAAGACACCCCAAAACACATAGCCCTACTTCTCCTGAGTATGGCGATACCACATGTGTGACACTTTTTTGCAGCCTATGTGGGCAAAGGGGCCCAAATTCAAAAGAGCACCTTTAGAATTTGGGCCACTTTGCCCACCTAGGCTGCAAAAAAGTGTCACTCATGTGATATCGCCGTACTCAGGAGAAGTAGGGCAATGTGTTTTGGGGTGTATTTTTACATATACCCATGCTGGGTGAGAGAAATATATCTCTGTAAAAGTAAATTTTTCCCAGACTTCTTCTCACGCTTTAGGGCCCCTAAAATGCCAGGGAAGTATAAATACCCCACATGTGACCCCATTTTGGAAAGAAGACACCCCAAGGTATTCCGTGAGGGGCATGGCGAGCTCATAGAAGTTTTTTTTTTTTGGCACAAGTTAGTGGAAATTGATTTTTTTTTGTTTGTTCTCACAAAGTCTCCCTTTCCGCTAACTTGTGACAAAAAGTTCAATCTTTCATGGACTCAATATGCCCCTCAGCGAATAACTTGGGGTGTCTTCTTTCCAAAATGGGGTCACATGTGGGGTATTTATACTGCCCTGGCATTCTAGGGGCCCTAAAGCGTGAGAAGAAGTCTGGAATATAAATGTCTAAAAAAAATTACGCATTTGGATTCCGTGAGGGGTATGGTGAGTTCATGTGAAATTTTATTTTTTGTCACAAGTTAGTGGAATATGAGACTTTGTAAGAAAAAACAAAAAAAAACTAAAAATAAAAATCTATTTCCGCTAACTTGTGACAAAAAAAATAAAAAATCTTCTATGAACTCGCCATGCCCCTCAAAAGTGATCTTTTTATAGCGCCGCAGCGATTTTATGGTGTTTTTGCAGTGATCAAAAAAAATTAATATTTCTGTCACTGCGGGGGGGGGGGGGGGGGCGCGGACTGAACGCACGTGTGCGCACAAGATCAGGCCTGATCGGGCGAACACTGCGTTTTTTGTAGAGCCTATAGAACATGTCCTATTCTTGTCCGCAATTGCGGACAAGAAAAGGCATTTTCTATATAGTTCTGGCAATGTGCGGATCCGCAAAATGCGGAAAGCACATTGGCGGTGTCCGTGTTTTGCGGATCCGCAAAACACATACGGACGTCTGAATGGAGCCTTACATGGGGGTGATCAATGACAGGGGGGTGATCAGGGAGTCTATATGGGGTGATCACCCCCCTGTAAGGCTACATTCAGACGTCCGTATGTGTTTTGCGGATCCGCGGATCCGTTGGTCCGCAAAACACATACTGACGTCTGAATGGAGCCTTACAGGGGGGTGATCACCCCATATAGACTCCCTGATCACCCCCCTGTCATTGATCACCCCTCTGTAAGGCTCCATTCAGATGTCAGTATGTGTTTTGCGGATCCGCGGACCCACAAAACACATACGGACGTCTGAATGGAGCCTTACAGGGGGGTGATCAATGACAGGGGGGTGATCAGGGAGTCTAATATGGGGTGATCAGGGGTTAATAAGTGACAGGGGGGGGTGTAGTGTAGTGGTGATTGGTGCTACTTCCAGAGCTGCCTGTGTCCTCTGGTGGTCGATCCAAGCAAAAGGGACCACCAGAGGACCAGGTAGCAGGTATATTAGACGCTGTTATCAAAACAGCGTCTAATATACCTTTAAGGGGTTTAAAAAAAAAATCGCATCTACAGCCTGCCAGCGAACGATCGCCGCTGGCAGGCTGCAGATTCACTCGTTTACCTTCGGTTCCTGTGAACGCGCGCTCCTGTGCGCGCGCGTTCACAGGAAATCTCGCCTCTTGCGAGATGACGCGCCGGCGCGTCTAGGAGGAATGAATCGACCGCCTCCGGACCGCAATCCTGCGTTAGGCGGTCCGGAGGTGGTTAAAAAAAGAACATTTCTTTGGAATTAGCTATTTCCTGGTGGCATATTTCAGATACTTATTCATATTTATAAAGTCGGTAACTATTTAGTGTCCCTTTCAGATATTCACACTTTTAAGCGATGCATACAGTATTATCACAGATACCAGCCTTGTTAATGTCACACTTTGGGACCTTGGTCTCTAGAAAATAGTCTCCTGGGAAACCACCATTAGTCTATGAGGAACATGGCATTCCTAACCGCATCCTAAAATTTATCGTTATCCTTGAGGATACTGATCAGGGCAATACTAAATACTAGCGTAAATCAACACTATAAGAATAGTCCTTAACCACCTCAGCCCCCAGTGCTTAAACACCCTGAAAGACCAGGCCACTTTTTACACTTCTGACCTACACTACTTTCACCGTTTATTGCTCGGTCATGCAACTTACCACCCAAATGAATTTTACCTCCTTTTCTTCTCACTAATAGAGCTTTCATTTGGTGGTATTTCATTGCTGCTGACATTTTTACTTTTTTTGTTATTAATTGAAATTTAACGATTTTTTTGCAAAAAAATGACATTTTTCACTTTCAGTTGTAAAATTTTGCAAAAAAAACTACATCCATATATAAATTTTGCTCTAAATTTATTGTTCTACATGTCTTTGATAAAAAAAAAATGTTTGGGTAAAAAAAAATGCTTTGGGTAAAAGTTATAGCGTTTACAAACTATGGTACAAAAATGTGAATTTCCGCTTTTTGAAGCAGCTCTGACTTTCTGAGCACCTGTCATGTTTCCTGAGGTTCTACAATGGCCAGACAGTACAAACACCCCACAAATGACCCCATTTCGGAAAGTACACACCCTAAGGTATTCGCTGATGGGCATAGTGAGTTCATAGAACTTTTTATTTTTTGTCACAAGTTAGGGGAAAATGATGATTTTTTTTTTTTTTTCTTACAAAGTCTCATATTCCACTAACTTGTGACAAAAAATAAAAACTTCTATGAACTCACTATGCCCATCACGAAATACCTTGGGGTCTCTTCTTTCCAAAATGGGGTCACTTGTGGGGTAGTTATACTGCCCTGGCATTCTAGGGGCCCAAATGTGTGGTAAGGAGTTTGAAATCAAATTCTGTAAAAAATGACGAGTGAAATCCGAAAGGTGCTCTTTGGAATATGGGCCCCTTTGCCCACCTAGGCTGCAAAAAAGTGTCACACATCTGGTATCTCTGTATTCAGGAGAAGTTAAGGAATGTGTTTTGGGGTGTCATTTTACATATACCGATGCTGGGTGAGATAAATATCTTGGTCAAATGCCAACTTTGTATAAAAAAATGGGAAAAGTTGTCTTTTGCCAAGATATTTCTCTCACCCAGCATGGGTATATGTAAAATGACACCCCAAAACACATTCCTTAACTTCTCCTGAATACAGAGATACCAGATGTGTGACACTTTTTTGCAGCCTAGGTGGGCAAAGGGGCCCATATTCCAAAGAGCACCTTTCGGATTTCACTCGTCATTTTTTACAGAATTTGATTTCAAACTCCTTACCACACATTTGGGCCCCTAGAATGCCAGGGCAGTATAACTACCCCACAAGTGACCCCATTTTGGAAAGAAGAGACCCCAAGGTATTCGCTGATGGGCATAGTGAGTTCATGGAAGTTTTTATTTTTTGTCACAAGTTAGTGGAATATGAGACTTTGTATTAAAAAAAAAAAAAAATCAGCATTTTCCACTAACTTGTGACAAAAAATAAAAATTTCTAGGAACTCGCCATGCCCCTCACGGAATACCTTGGGGTGTCTTCTTTCCAAAATGGGGTCACTTGTGGGGTAGTTATACTGCCCTGGCATTTTCCAGGGGCCCTAATGTGTGGTAAGTAGGTAAATGACCTGTTAAATCCTAAAGGTGCTCTTTGGAATATGGGCCCCTTTGCCCACCTAGGCTGCAAAAAAGTGTCACACATGTGGTATCGCCGTATTCAGGAGAAGTTGGGGAATGTGTTTTGGCGTGTCATTTTACATATACCCATGCTGGGTGAGAGAAATATCTTGGCAAAAGACAACTTTTACCATTTTTTTATACAAAGTTGGCATTTGACCAAGATATTTCTCTCATCCAGCATGGGTATATGTAAAATGACACCCCAAAACACATTCCTCAACTTCTCCTGAGTACGGCGATACCAGATGTGTGACACTTTTTTGCAGCCTAGATGCGCAAAGGTGCCCAAAGTCCTTTTAGGAGGGCATTTTTAGACATTTGGATACCAGACTTCTTCTCACGCTTTGGGGCCCCTAGAATGCCAGGGCAGTATAAATACCCCACATGTGACCCCATTTTGGAAAGAAGACACCCCAAGGTATTCAATGAGGGGCATGGCGAGTTCATAGAAAAAAAAATTTTTTTGGCACAAGTTAGCGGAAATTGATATTTTTAATTTTTTTCTCACAAAGTCTCCCGTTCCGCTAACTTGGGACAAAAATTTCAATCTTTCATGGACTCAATATGCCCCTCACGGAATACCTGGGGGTGTCTTCTTTCCGAAATGGGGTCACATGTGGGGTATTTATACTGCCCTGGCATTCTAGGGGTCCTAAAGCGTGAGAAGAAGTCTGGAGTATAAATGTCTAAAAAAATTTACGCATTTGGATTCCGTGAGGGGTATGGTGAGTTCATGTGAGATTTTATTTTTTGACACAAGTTAGTGGAATATGAGACTTTGTAAGAAAAAAAAAAATAATTCCGCTAACTTGGGCCAAAAAAATGTCTGAATGGAGCCTTACAGGGGGGTGATCAATGACAGGGGGGGTGATCAATGACAGGGGGGGTGATCAATGACAGGGGGGTGATCAGGGAGTCTATATGGGGTGATCACCACAGTCATTGATCACCCCCCCTGGAAGGCTCCAGGGAGACGCCTGTATGTGTTTTGCAGATCCGATCCATCTATCAGTGGATCCGTAAAAATCATGCGGACATCTGAATGGAGCTTTACAGGGGGTTTATCAATGACAGGGGTGTAATCAATGACAGGGGGGTGATCAGGGAGTCTATATGGGGTGATAACCACAGTCATTGATCATGCCCCTGTAAGGCTTCATTCAGACGTCCGGATGCGTTTTGCGGATCCGATCCATCTATCAGTGGATCCGTAAAAATCATGCGGACATCTGAATGGAGCTTTACAGGGGGTTGATCAATGACAGGGGTGTAATCAATGACAGGGGGGTGATCAGGGAGTCTATATGGGGTGATAACCACAGTCATTGATCATGCCCCTGTAAGGCTTCATTCAGACGTCCGGATGCGTTTTGCGGATCCGATCCATCTATCAGTGCATCCGTAAAAATCATGCGGACATCTGAATGGAGCTTTACAGGGGGGTAATCAATGACAGGGGGGTGATCAGGGAGTCTATATGGGGTGATAACCACAGTCATTGATCATGCCCCTGTAAGGCTTCATTCAGACGTCCAGATGCGTTTTGCGGATCCGATCCATCTATCAGTGGATCCGTAAAAATCATGCGGACGTCTGAATGGAGCTTTACAGGGGGGTGATCAATGACAGGGGGGTGATCAGGGAGTCTATATGGGGTGATAACCACAGTCATTGATCATGCCCCTGTAAGGTTTTATTCAGACGTCCGGATGCGTTTTGCGGATCCGATCCATTTATCAGTGTATCCGTAAAAATCATGCGGACATCTGAATGGAGCTTTACAGGGGGGTAATCAATGACAGGGGGGTGATCAGGGAGTCTATATGGGGTGATAACCACAGTCATTGATCATGCCCCTGTAAGGCTTCATTAAGACGTCCGGATGCGTTTTGCGGATCCGATCCATCTATCAGTGGATCCGTAAAAATCATGCGGACGTCTTATGGAGCTTTACAGGGGGTTGATCAATGACAGGGGGGTAATCAATGACAGGGGGGTGATCAGGGAGTCTATATGGGGTGATCAGGGGTGATCAGGGGTGATCAGGGGCTAATAAGGGCATAATAAGTGACGGGGGGGGTGTAGTGTAGTGTAGTGGTGCTTGGTGGGACTTTACTGAGCTACCTGTGTCCTCTGGTGGTCGATCCAAACAAAGGGGACCACCAGAGGACCAGGTAGCAGGTATATTAGACGCTGTTATCAAAACAGCGTCTAATATACCTGTTAGGGTTTAAAAAAAACACATCTCCAGCCTGCCAGCGAACGATCGCCGCTGGCAGGCTGGAGATCAACTCTCTTACCTTCCGTTCCTGTGAGCGCGCGCGCCTGTGTGCGCGCGTTCACAGGAAATCTCGCGTCTCGCGAGATGACGCATATATGCGTGACTGTGCGCAGCGCTGCCACCTCCGGAACGCGATCCTGCGTTAGGCGGTCCGGAGGTGGTTAAAGGATAACTGTCACATTTAGACCCTAATTTCAATTTTCATATATGTAGTTACTAATAACATGATATTCCAGAATCAGTTACTATTAGACTGACTTACCCCATATTTAATAAGATTCAGCCCTTAGCAACCAGTCTGCATAAAACTGCAATTTCACTATTCAGTTAAGATGGCCGCCACTGCCCTCATCCTGAGGCTAATCCCGCCTGCCCTCACTAGCCAGTAACAATAGCCCCCCAAAAGTGTTAGTAACCAGAGCCCTCCCCCTAAAGGGTTAATCTCCTGCAGCACAAAGGGGTCCTCTTACAACATGTTGCTTTCATTTATACACTGAGCAGATGGCAGATCTCCCTTCCCTGGTCTGCGCTGCTCCAACTCTGCATTCTCCTGCTCTGCTGAGTGAGGGAGCGTCTGCCAAGCGCAGGGACAGGGAGAAGTGCACACAGCCCAGGCACTGTTATCATCTGCTGGGGAGGACCTGGCTTTAATCATTTACTTACAGTCCCTGGCTGTCAGTAATGTGAGCCTGCACGCTGCGTGCTCCGTCCTTTAACAGATAGACAGACCATGCCTAGCAACCCTATTTTAAGCACAGGTAAAAGTAGGCAGTATAGGGAACAAAAATGTGGAATTAAGGGGTAATTGAATACACAATGAAAAGTTGAAATAGGGCCACCAAGGAGATATTAATCACCGCAATCCAATACTCAAAAAAAAAAATATATATATGACAGTTATCCTTTAACTGTAAATATGTCTTCTGCTGGACTCATTACTGTGTCAGAACCTTGGCTCACCTGATGATCTGATTTTGTAGTCCAACCCAACCCTGGTTTTAACATGTCTTCTGTCCTTTAACGTAAACATTCAAATAATATCCATGTCAGGTTTACTTGCAGCTGCATGCAAATGTGTCTACTATTCTAATAGAAGGAGCTTGTGAGCAATAGGCACCACAAGGGTGCATCTTAGTGATGTACATGGCACTACCAGGCAGTTTCCCATGTATGGGATTTCCTGTACCTGTATCCAGCCTGTGAGTTCTTATCTTTGATGCTTGCTGCTGGAAGGGAAGAATGGTAGCTGTGAGAGATTAGGTGAATCCACATAACATATGCCACAACTAGAAATGGCTAATAGAAGCTCTGCAAATGGGGTCAGATATGAGTGTCCAGATAACACCTATATCCATTTCACAGATGTCTTGTGTCCGATAAAATCTCTTTTATTTCTTATTTTCTTATAATTGCATTTTACACTGTGAACATCAAGATTCCTACATCAAGAAGTACTATTATGTTATACTCCAAATTATATTGAATTAAAAACTAGAAATAACTGATGTAGGGCATAAAAACTTACGCATTTCATAAACATTCTAATGTTCTTACTATTAACCATTGTCTTACTTTTGGGCAGATGGGCAGATTATCGGACAGGATCAGGAACACTCTTTTATCAGGTGAAACTTTTGTTCATGCATGTACCTAAATTATTGTTTCTGGACAGCAGATTGCATTCAACTGTACCTGCGTTCTCAAGCCACAGATACAGTTGAAATCAGGATATACCTCAAACATCATAGGGAAGCAGGACAGTCGCCAAAACCTGTTAATTTCCAACCAGATCTGGGATGGTTCGGAGGTATGGATCTGTGTGCTGCAGTTTTTCTGTGAACATAAAGTATCCTTGTCTGTGAAGGTTCTCATTTATCCAGGTCATGGTATATCTGTAAAGAATCAATCAAGGCAACTGGACTTACTGTAGATTTCTTGAAAACGTTTCACTTGTTCTTCCAACGAGCTTTCTCAATTCTGAGTGACTGTGCAAGAATTCTCTGGGAATAAATATGTAACTGAATCAACATCTGGTAATTATACCCAGCATGGGGTCAGAGGTCATTATACCCAGCATGGGGTCAAAGGTGTTGATTCCATTATCCTAATTAGAGTCAGTAGGTGATAAAAACTTCCCAGAAAAAGGTGTCAAGACAGCATTGTATGTGGCAGACAATAGATGTCTAACCCCCCCGCCTCTATTCAAGCTTGGCTTCTCCATTTTTACGTAGATGGCCTCCTTCACACCTCATTTGTACCAATCGGCCTCCTTATCCAAAACATGTACTTGAATGTCTTCAAAGGTGTGACCTGTTTCTTTTAGATGTAAGTACACGGCTGAATCTTGACCAAAGGTTTTGGCTCTTCTATGCTGAGCCATACGCTGATGTAGTTGTTTTGTTTCGCCGATATACAGTTCTGAGCATTCTTCATTCCCATTCCTCAAGTATCCTTACACATTAAATGAATGTCGGCCAAATTGGGTAAAATATATGATTCAGTTAAACACTTCCTTGTAAAACCAGGCCCTTTATGTGGAGCTGTACAATATGAATAGTGTTTTGCAACCTTACAGAATATACTGTATGTGTATGTATGAATAGGAGTGAAATGGCTCCACATTACAATACATACTGGATGGATTGGATAAATGTCCCTAGAAAGTCCTGATTGTATCTTCTCAATACAGACTAGCCTTGCATACAGTAGAGAAGGCTAATGCAATTGATTCATAAATAGCTAAAGGAGTTATGCAGCCTGTTTATATTGATCACCTATCCTCATGATAGGTAATCAATATCGGAACGGTGGGGGTTCGACACCCCGCACCCCCACAGATCAGCTGTTTGAAGAGGAGGTGGCACTCCATACGATCGCTGCTATGTCTTTGTTACACTGCCTGTCATCTCTACGTCACAGTACTTGTAATTACACTACACCATCGCTACCGCTACAGGGGAGGCAAAAGGCAGTGTGATGGAGAGGAAGCAGCACTCGTATGTAGGATAGGTCATTGTGTCAGGGGCTGTCCAATAAATGCTGACGTTAATATGTTGTTTAATATAAGGGTGTACATTATATGTCAGGACTATTTCCCGAAGTAAGCCTCTGGCATATGTCAATGTATAGACATTCACTGAGATAAGTCATCCCATGTTAAAAAATGTAAACCATGCAGTATACTTTTTTACTGGATGCATAGAACAGTGTAGTGTACTGTCACACATGTCAAACGTATACTGTAAAGTATGAAGACACCCTAGGTTATATTCAGCAGAATATAGGGGAAATTCCATAATAATTGATTTGTTTAACTTTGACATTTACTTTGGTATGTACAATCTAAATTACTAGAGGGCATTTCATGAATTTAAGTCAGTTCACTAACTACGGCTAGGAGATGGGCTATGGCTGATAGACGGTAAAGATTTCAATGAAGTATTTGAGTTGTCTAATTAGATACAGCAAAAGCTAAACATTTACCATTTACAACACGCGATTAACAGCTGTCCAAATACTCGGGTAATGGAATCACAATATGTGTTCTTATGATTTACATAGAAAATAAACCCATAAACCAGCATTGTTTAAGTTAGAGATCCCACTCTCATTCTCTAATCTTCTGTGCTCCTCAGGTTCTCAATGGTATCACTGTGCTGTAGATGTGGACCTCTAATGAAAGACCCTTACAAGGTCTTAAATACACCATGTTAACACAAGTAAAATTTTCTCTCAGCTCTGGTATCTTCCTATAGCAATCAGATCAATTAGGCAGAACACTATCCAGCTATGTAAACTATGAATATTGAAAACGGGTGTAAAATGACTAGCTGCACCGAGCTCTGCTATAAACATCTGTTTTCGAATTTAATTTTTTTCCCCCTTACTTTTGCCATAAGGAGAACAGGAAGGTTGTAAATTTAAGGCTGAAAAACATGGAGCAAGGCATCGGCTAACACATGGCAGAAACATAATAGCAACAGTTAATACTAACACTATTTTATTGAAATCTCAGTGAACTGTCAGAGTCACAATGAGGTCCCTGGTGTCCTAAAATATGAGAAACGCTTCAAGGGGGGGAAATTATAATGACATTTATAGAAATGCTATTTTCCAATCCATATAATACAATTATTATTTTTCGTTAAAAGTAAACGTTATTTTCAATCAAATTAGAAGTTTAAGCTACCACATGACCTACATCAAATCACTTTCCTGGACCTCTGGTGAATCCTGCCTTAAAGGCTACAGACACCTTCAAGGACAATTATTTTATTATTGAATTCTATTCATTTTGGGCTAAAAATCACCTTTTCAATTGGTCTTTATTAAAAAAAATTCAATGGTTTACCTTGTACAGCTTTCATTTTCTGTGGATTTGCAGAAGAGCAGGCATAGAGACTCTATCAGAGAACTGCTCTGATGGCTCAATATGTAGCCCCTATCTCTGAACTCTTAACAGCGCATAAATACTTATTATAGCTAAATTATTATTTCATTGAAAAGAACTTAGTTATAATGAATGCTTATGAGCTGTCAGGAGTTCAGAGATTAGAGCTCCAAATGTAGCCATAAATGGTGCTGCCAACAGAATCATTATAAAGCAGAAAGCCTGCTAGTCTGTAAATGCACAGAAAGCGTAAAGTTTACAGAAAAAAGCATTGAAAATTTGTAATAAAGATCAATTGAAAAAAAATATATTTTTAGCCTAAAATGAGTGGAATCATTAAAAAATGTCCCCCCAAAGGTGTAAATAACCTTTGAAGATACTAGAAATAATTATATAAAAATCTCCATAAACATGCCTTCTCAGATTGTCCAAATGTACTTGCTTCCTTCAATGAGATTACAGACACCTCTGACTGTGTCTGTGTCACGAGGGTATCAAGAGCCACGTCTGACTCAGTTATACCCGGGGTCAGGAGGTCGCAGCGGGTGGCTGCGTGCTCTATATCTAAAGATCACGTTGTTTCTTAGTGATTGTTTTCTGTGTTTGCCTTGCTATCCTTTTTGTCTCAATCAGGGATCCGTAGCTTCTCCTCCTCAGCTGTTTCTTGTCTGCCACTCCCAACCTCCTTATATTCTCCCCTCACACTTCTCTAGTTGCCAGTTATAGAGCTTCCTGCCTGGACATCTATACTGACCCACTGGAGTTGTGAATCCTGGTTGTCGTTCCAGAGTGCTACCCTCCGGATCCCTGTTGGGCTTCTTGTTGTCTCCTGTTGTCGCCCACCTGGGATTATATGTTGAGTTTGTATTGTCTGTCCTTCCCTTGGTGTTTTCCTTTAGAGCTAGTGGTGCGGACTAGTGTTCCCACCGCCCTGTTCACTATCTAGGGCTCAGCTTAGGGAAAGCCAGGGCTTTAGGCACGTGATCGGCGTACGGGTGAGGAACCCGTCTAGGGACGTCAGGGCAGCCAGGTGCCAGCCGCTAGGTGAGTCAGGGGTCACCACCTTCCCTCTCACTTGGGCAGGGCCTTCCTTGTTCCCTCCCTCTGCGTCACGTATGTGATAGTCACGCCGACCGTGATATTATAACTGGCCTTTACTTTTTGAGAAAAAAAAAAAAATAATAATAATTTTTTTTTTGTTTTTTTTTTCTCTACTTAGAATCCAATATGGATCCTATTGCTGCCTTGGCAAAACAGCTTCAAGGCCTGTCTTTGGAGGTGGCAGGATTGAAGTCGTCTGTCCTCCAACAACAGCAGCAAATGCAGCAGACCGCACCCCCAGCGGTTGCTACGGGTAACCAGGTTGTTACAGAACCCAAGGTTGTTCTTCCTGACAGATTTTCTGGGGGAAGGGACAAATTTGCGACGTTCCGTGAGGCCTGCAAATTATACTTTAAGTTGCGCCCTTACTCCTCAGGTAATGAAGAACAGCGGGTAGGGATTGTCATTTCCCTGCTTCAGGGGGACCCACAATCCTGGGCGTTCTCGTTACCCCCTGGTTCCCAGGCTCTCCGGTCAGTGGAGGGATTTTTTGGGGCTTTGGGTCTCATATATGATGACCCTGACCGAGTCGCCCTGGCTGAGTCGAAGTTACGGAGACTCCTACAGGGAGATCGGTCAGCAGAGGAATATTGCTCAGAGTTCCGTAGGTGGGCTACAGATACTCAGTGGAACGACCCGGCTCTCAGGAGTCAGTTCTGCTCTGGGTTATCTGAAAGGGTTAAGGATGCACTGGCGCTGTATGAGACCCCCCTTTCCCTTGATGCTGTTATGTCCCTCTCTATCAGAATAGATAGGCGTCTTAGGGAGAGATCGAAAATTCCTGAGCAACTGGTTACCTCTCCCAAACAACAATTAGTCTGTACTGACTTAGATGAGCCTATGCAGCTAGGCGGAACTTCTCGTCAGGTCCGTCCTCCTGAGGTTCGCCGCAGGGGGGGGGGCTTGTTTTTTCTGTGGGGGGAAGGGTCATTTCATTAATGTCTGTCCCTCCTTTCTCAAAAACAAAAGACCGTCGGAAAACTACTAACCCCAGGCTGTGCGGAGGATGTCAGCCGGGGGGTATACGTTTCCTCCATACGAACATCTCAATTTGTGTTACCAGCGGTTATTGTTTTTGGTGTTAAGACGGAGTCTATTTCTTTTTTTCTAGACAGTGGAGCAGGGGTAAATTTGATAGATGCCCATTTTGCCCGCACTATGGGCTTGTCTCTCTGCACGCTGCAGAGACCTATTCCCGTATTCGCTATAGATTCGGCTCCTCTGTCTCAGAGAAACCTCACCCACATTGTTCATAATTTACACCTTCGGGTAGGGGACCACCATAATGAGTGTCTTTCATGTTACGTTCTGGAGGGCCTTCCCTCTCCTGTGGTATTGGGTCTTCCCTGGTTGGTAGCGCACAATCCAGTGGTGGATTGGCAGGCCAGGGAGATATTGGAGTGGAGTGAGCATTGCAGAGAGAATTGCTTAAATAACAATTGCTTAATCGCCTCCATAGCTTCCCTACCTACATTTATTTCGGACTTTGAGGACGTTTTTTCTGAAAAGGGTTGTCAGAAGCTACCACCTCATCGTCCTTATGATTGCCCGGTTAACCTGATTCCCGGTGCAAAATTACCCAAGTCCAGGTTGTATAATCTTTCGGGTCCCGAGAGACAAGCCATGAAAGATTATATCTCCGAGAGTCTGGCTAAGGGACACATCAGACCCTCTTCTTCACCCGTGGCTGCAGGGTTTTTCTTTGTTAAAAAGAAAGATGGGGGCCTGCGTCCTTGCCTAGATTTCCGTGAGCTAAACCAGATAACCATCCGAGACCCATACCCTCTTCCTCTCATTCCTGACCTTTTTAATCAGATTGCGGGTGCTAGGTGGTTCTCCAAACTTGATCTTAGGGGGGCCTACAATCTGATTCGTATCAGGGAAGGGGATGAGTGGAAGACAGCTTTTAACACCCCTGAGGGGCATTATGAAAATATAGTTATGCCTTTCGGTCTGACCAATGCCCCCGCTGTCTTCCAACATTTTGTTAATGATATTTTTAGTCATCTCATCGGCAGGTTTGTAGTCATATACCTAGATGATATCTTAATTTAATCGGCTGATCTGAAAACACATGAGGTGCATGTCAGGCAAGTACTGCTGGTCCTCCGGACGAATAAATTATATGCGAAAATTGAAAAATGTGTCTTCGCCGTTCAGGAAATACAGTTCCTGGGATATCTATTATCTGCTTCAGGTTTCCGTATGGATCCTGGGAAGGTTCAGGCAATTTTAGATTGGGATCTTCCTGAGAACCTTAAAGCCCTACAACGGTTTTTGGGTTTCGCAAATTTCTATAGAAAGTTCATAAAAAATTATTCAGTGATCGTTAAACCCCTTACCGACATGACTAGGAAGGGGACTGATTTTTCCAAATGGTCTGACGCCGCTAAAAATGCATTTTCCTCTCTAAAAGAGAGGTTTACCTCGGCACCTGTTCTAATTCAACCTGATGTCTCCCAGCCTTTTATTGTTGAGGTAGATGCGTCAGAGGTGGGAGTGGGGGCTGTATTGTCTCAGGGTCCGTCTCCTGGCAAATGGCGCCCTTGCGCTTTCTTTTCCAAAAAATTATCTTCTGCAGAGAAGAACTATGATATTGGAAATAGGGAACTGTTGGCGATTAAACTGGCGCTTGAAGAGTGGCGTCACTTCTTAGAGGGAGCAATCCACCCCGTCACGGTGATTACGGATCACAAAAACCTTCTGTACCTAGAATCGGCTAAGCGTCTCACCCCTAGACAAGCTAGGTGGTCGCTATTCTTTACCAGATTTAACTTTGTAATCACCTATCGTCCTGGGGCAAAAAATACCAAGGCAGACGCGTTATCTCGTAGTTTCCCTGGAGGGGGTAATGTTAGTGATCCGGTACCTATTTTACAAAGAGGAGTGGTTGTCTCTGCTGTACACTCTGTTCTAGAGGGAAAGGTGTTAGAGGCCCAGGGGGACGCCCCGGCCTCTTGCCCCTCAGAGAAATTGTTTGTACCGTTAAACCTGCGTCTTGAATTATTAAAAGAACATCATAATTCGGCACTTGCTGGGCACCCGGGTAGTAAAGCAACCTTGGAGCTATTATCTCGTCGTTTTTGGTGGCCAAGGTTGCGTCAGGATGTAATGGATTTCGTGTCTACTTGCTTTACTTGTGCACGCGCGAAAGTCTCTCATACACGTCCAGCAGGGTCTTTATTGCCACTTTTTATCCCCAATAGGCCATGGACACATCTGTCAATGGATTTCATCACTGACTTACCGTTGTCTGCGGGTAAAACAGTTATTTTGGTAGTAGTAGACAGGTTTAGCAAAATGGTACACTTTATTGCGCTACCCGCACTTCCTAATGCTAAAACTCTTGCTCAGGTGTTTATCAGTGAAATCGTGAAGCTTCACGGGGTCCCTTCCGATGTGGTTTCGGATCGGGGAACCCAGTTTATTTCTAAGTTTTGGAAAGCTTTTTGTTCCCGTTTGGGGGTACACTTGTCCTTTTCCTCAGCTTTCCATCCTCAGTCGAATGGACAGACTGAGCGTACCAACCAAAACCTAGAAACATATTTAAGGTGTTTTGTGTCTGAAAACCAAGAGTTGTGGTCATCATATTTACCGTTAGCTGAGTTTGCCATAAATAATCATTATCAGGAGTCCACTGGCAAGTCACCATTCCTTGGTGCATACGGTTTTCATCCCCAATTTTGTACTTTCAAAGAGGGGGGGTCTTCTGGGGTTCCCGAAGAGGAAAGGTTTTCTTCATCTCTTTCATCGGTATGGCAGAAGGTGCAAGTTAACTTGAAAAAGATGAGTGGTAAATATAAATGCATGGCCGATAAGAAACGGTCGCCAGGTCCGGACCTAGGAGTGAATGACTATGTGTGGTTGTCTACTAGGAATATTAAGTTGAAGGTTCCCTCTTGGAAACTGGGCCCTAGGTTCATTGGTCCTTATAAAATAGTAGCCGTCATTAACCCTGTGGCTTTTCGCCTGGAGCTACCTCAGACTTTTAAGATCCATAACGTCTTCCATAAATCGTTACTCAAGAAGTATGTTCCACCTCTAGAACCATCACCACTGCCACCTCCTCCTGTTATTGTGGATGGTAATCTGGAGTTTCAAATAGCCAGAATTGTTGATTCTCGTCGGGTCCGCCGCTCTCTTCAGTATCTGGTGCATTGGAGGGGTTACGGTCCCGAGGAAAGAATGTGGGTTCCAGCGTCAGAGGTAAACGCCAACAGGTTAATTCAGGCTTTCCATACCTCTCATCCGGAGAGACCTGGTCCTGAGTGTCCAGAGGCCCCTCGTGAAAGGGGGGGTACTGTCACGAGGGTATCAAGAGCCACGTCTGACTCAGTTATACCCGGGGTCAGGAGGTTGCAGCGGGTGGCTGCGCGCTCTATATCTAAAGATCACGTTGTTTCTTAGTGATTGTTTTGTGTGTTTGCCTTGCTATCCTTTTTGTCTTAATCAGGGATCCGTAGCTTCTCCTCCTCAGCTGTTTCTTGTCTGCCACTCCCAACCTCCTTATATTCTCCCCTCACACTTCTCTAGTTGCCAGTTATAGAGCTTCCTGCCTGGACATCTATACTGACCCACTGGAGTTGTGAATCCTGGTTGTCGTTCCAGAGTGCTACCCTCCGGATCCCTGTTGGGCTTCTTGTTGTCTCCTGTTGTCGCCCACCTGGGATTATATGTTGAGTTTGTATTGTCTGTCCTTCCCTTGGTGTTTTCCTTTAGAGCTAGTGGTGCGGACTAGTGTTCCCACCGCCCTGTTCACTATCTAGGGCTCAGCTTAGGGAAAGCCAGGGCTTTAGGCACGTGATCGGCGTACGGGTGAGGAACCCGTCTAGGGACGTCAGGGCAGCCAGGTGCCAGCCGCTAGGTGAGTCAGGGGTCACCACCTTCCCTCTCACTTGGGCAGGGCCTTCCTTGTTCCCTCCCTCTGCATCACGTATGTGATAGTCACGCCGACCGTGATAGTCTGATCTCTCAAGAGAATAAACAATTTGGTACCTTGAAGTCAAACATCATTTATCCTTCTCCTCACCAAATGGCAAATATCATTTATATTACATTGTCAACTTATCTCAACTAAATTGGCAGGTTCTTCTGAGCGTGATTCCACATATATCTACAGCTTTACCACGCCAGACCTTTAAAGTGGGTTGTCTGATTGATACTGAATAAAGTTTAGCAGATAGTTCAGATGGCATCATTGTAAATGTGGCCATACACAATCAATAGCTGATGAACAAAAGGATATTCACTTCTATGGAATTTCCGAGAACAGCTGAGCACAGTTGCTAGGCTATTCACAGAACTCCCATAAAGGTGAATGCACAATGCGTGGGCAACAAACAGGGCCCTGTTCTTTAAGGGGTTGTCTCATCTGAGACATTGGTGGCATATCGCTAGGATATCTATCCCCTATTTCAAGAACAGGACCCCCAAAGTGAGTGGAGAGCAGCCACACATGCGGGTCTGCCCTCCATTGATTTCTATGGGATTGCCAAAATAAAAGTCGAGGTCTGGCTCGGCTATCTCCATCAGTCCCATAGAAGGGAATAAAGTGGTGGCCACACTTATGTACTCCCATAAAAATTAATGGAGAGAACACTGCGCATGTGCAGTGCACTTCCTTCAACTTTCGGGGGCCGGTTCTGCAAATAGGTGATAGATTTCCTAGAATTATGCCACCAATGTCTCAGATGAGATAACTCCTTTAAGATAGATGAGGGACCCACATCTATCTAACTTTTACAGCATATCATGTGGCTATGCCATAGAAGTCCAAGATGAGGCTACCCCTTTAAAAACCATAGAAGTCCACATC
Organism: Bufo bufo; assembly: GCF_905171765.1. Taxonomy (NCBI): domain Eukaryota; kingdom Metazoa; phylum Chordata; class Amphibia; order Anura; family Bufonidae; genus Bufo; species Bufo bufo. The sequence continues at coordinate 472,059,489 of NC_053391.1, forward strand.
TGTTAGTGCATGACAAATGGCCACACAAAAATCTTCCTGGCCATGTATCATGTAGTATAATATATACACTTTAATAAATGTGTTATTTGGGAAGAAACAACTTAGCTTAATCTCTGCATTGGCTAATAATACAGGAAAATAGCGATGACCCCCGCTGAGGACTAGAATACATTAGCCTTAGTTATCCTGTTTATGACAGTGCTTGGAAGAACAATAAGAGGCTCTTTCCTTTTTTGATGGAGGTACCGGTTCATGGACCCCAACTGATGTTTCTATGACATGCCAGAAGTTTCTTATAAGGCTATGATCCCTTTAAATAACATCTGCTCCTGTAACTAGCCTTCTCCTCCAGAAAAACTATTATTGAGAAAAGAAGAAAAGGTGTAGAATATAAAATCAATTCCAATATTGCTTCTGCCACCACAAGCCGTTGACCTTTTCATCACATATCAAAAGGTAGATTAAGGGTGGATTTAAAGTGTGCCCTTATTTTATGAGTTGTCTTTTTACTGGAATTAAAGGAAGTTGTTTTCTAGCCAATAAGTATATTACAATATACTGCTCATCAATCTCCGCTGCGGTGTCAGGTGCACGGCTTATAAATCAAGTTCTTAAAAAGTATCAGCAGATGAAACATTTTGCTTCATGTGTCAAGAGGAGAAAGTTATTAATAAGCAGCAGACAATTGTCCTGTGGCATTTATGTCGACCTTCTGTGTGTCAATTATACTGTATCTACTGTATAGACTTCCAGGTCTATCAGGAGGACTATTCTGTCTATATGAACAGCTGTCTTATAGCCAGTATTGTCAGCACTTCAACATGTTTGGTATTGCTTGCCTAGTCTAGCTCTAGTTTATAGTAGTATTGTAAATGTAAAGCGTGGGCACTGAAAACACATAAAAGCACAGTATAACAAGTAGCGACAGTTCTTTGTATAATATAGGACAGTTAATCCTATAAACTAATAAAATGGAATTAGCCTGGTTATCATAGAATCATACTTTTAAGTCTACTTTCACACTAGAGTTTTGCCTTTCCGTTTGTGAGATCCGTTCAGGGCTCTCACAAACGGTCTAAAATGGATCAGTTTTGCCCTAATGCATTCTGAATGGAAAAGGATCCACTCAGGATGCATCAGTTTGCCTCCGTTCCGTCTCCATTCCGCTCTGGAGGCGGACACTAAAACACTGCCTGCAGCATTTTGCTGTCCGCTTGACGAAACTGAGCCAAACGGATCCGTCCTGGCACACAATGTAAGTCAATGGGGACGGATCCGTTTTCTCTGACAACATCTGGCACAATAGAAAACTGATTCATCCCCCATTAACTTTCAATGGTGTTCTAGACGGCTCTAAAAAACATAATACAACGGATCGTTCATGACGGATGCATGCGGTTGTATCATTGTAACGGAAGTGTTTTTGCAGCTCCATGGCGGATCCGCACAAAACGCTAGTGTGAAAGTAGCCTAAGCTGGCTATATACATAAGTATAAGTCACTGATTTTAGCCACTTTGGTCAACAATTGAAAATATAGTTCAAATGCTTGTTTGTGATGTCTGCTGAATAAATGATAGTGTTGGCCAAACCCACCAAGAATGGTGGATTCTGCCAAAATCTTATGTACGTGAGGAGCTACAGACTCCCTCGATAGATGGTATTGGGGAAGAGTAGGATAGGGTAATATTTTTGCTTGATTCTTTTGTTCTCCGCTAGAAGTATCTGGAAGCAGCTTTCTCTTCTCTCCCCATTGAATACACATACAGTGTGTTTAAAAAAGTGAAGAAAGCTCAAAATCCTTCTAATAACTTTTATTTCCATACACACAAATGCATTGGGAAGACTACACATTCTATTCCAAATCAAAACATGAAGAAAAATATATAAAATTTGTGTTCCTCTTAAATTGAAGAAACGTGAATATTAGACTGCTCAAAAAAATAGCAGTGTTTGTATTTTTCTTTACAAACTCAAACATTCACTATATAAACTGAAAATGTTTGAAGATTTTGCTTTCCTTTGAATCACTTAACTAATATTTAGTTGTATAACCACTGTTTCTGAGAACTGCTGTACATCTGTGTTGCATGGAGTCAACCAACTTCTGGCTCCTGTGAACAGGTATTCCAGCCCAGGATGATTGGACTACATTCCTCAGTTCTTCTCTATTTCTTGGTTTTGCCTCAGAAACTGCAAGTTTTCTATTGGATTAAGTTCCAGACCAATCTTGTTGGTCTGGAACCAAGATGTTGCACGTTTACTGGTGTGTTTGTGGTCGTTGTCTTGTTGGAACACCCATTTCAAGGGCATTTCCTCTTCAGCATAAGGCAGCATGACCTCTTCAAGTATTCTGATTTATTCAAACTGATCTATGATCCCTGGTATGCGATAAATAGGCCCAACACCGTAGTATGAGAAACATCCCCATATCATGATGCTTGCGCCACCATGCTTCACTGTCTTCACAGTGTACTGTGGCTTGACTTCAGTGTTTGGGGTTCGTCTGACAAATTGTCTCCGGCCACTAGACCCAAAAAGAACAATCTTACTTTCATCAGTCCACAAAATATCTCTCTAGGCCGTCAATGTGCTCTTTGGCAAATTATAACCTCTTCAGCACATGTCTTTTTTTCAACAGTGGGACTTTGCGGGGGCTTCTTGCAGATAGCTTGGCTTCACATAGGCGTCTTCTAATTGTAACAGTACTTATAGGTAACTTTAGCCCTTCTTTTATCTTCCTGGAGCAGATTGTTGGCTGAGGCCTTGCCATTTTGGCTATTCTTCTATCCATTTTAATGGTAGTTTTTCACTTTCTTCCACGTCTTTCAGGCTTTCGCTGGCATTTTTAAAGCATTTGCAATCATTTTAGCTGAGCAGCCTATCATTTTCTGCACTTCCTTGTATGTTTTCCCCTCTCCAATCAACTTTTTAATCAAGGTACACTGTTATTCTGAACAATGTCTGGAATGACCCATTTTCCTCAGAATTTCAGAGAGAAATGCACGGTAACCAGCATATACAACATTTGCTGCCTTCCTTCCTTAAATAAGGGCAATAATTGCCACCTGTTTTTCAAAGAATGAATGACCTCACTCATTGAACTCCACACTGCTATTATTTTGAACATGCCCCTTTCAATTAGTGATTGAATTACAGAGAATCAGCAGCATACATGGCATGACTGTTGGGTCTGTTGGATTTCTATTACTCTACTACACCTGCTAGTAAATTATTTGCCATGTAGAAATATCATTTCTACCAAAAACAGTGATTGATCAGGTTAGTGATGTCTGACTGCTATTACTTTGAACACAACTGTACTACCAGACTCTTGCCTCAGGATTATGGCCCATACTAACTTTAAAGGAGCAGACAGACCGGCCGCACAGCTTAAATCTGTCTTTGCAATTGTATTTTGTTATGTGAGGGTACCCAGATAGCTAATTTTATTGTATTTGTGTATTCTGAGTGCCATTCACCTAATGATATGCACTCAGACTTGAGCTATCTGGGAATATGTTAAATGTCTGTGTTTGCTGTGGGGGTGTGACATTGTGTGTTTGGGTGGTGATTCCTGTCCTGTTGTATCTACATGTGTATTGGCGATTTCCCTTTGTCCTGAGAGATAATTGAATTACTCCTCGGGTGTCTCCAGGGCAGAGAGGAGGAAACCATGATGCATTGTGGGGATGTGTTGTGTCTGTGTATCCTGAGTGCTACGTATCTGTCCTGTGTCACAGTCTTCCTTCTGGTCCCCTAGGGTCGTGTACACCAGATGGGGACCTGCATAAATAAAGGCGGGTAGCCCTCAATAAAGTGTTCCTGTTTTACCCTTTATCATGTTGAGGCTGATGTTTGGGTAACTGATCGACGCTGGGGATTGCTATACGCTGGGAGATTTGCTATACTCCCCTGGCTATAACTACTAGCTCTTTTAACCACCTCAGCCCCCCTACCTTAAACACCCTTAAAGACCAGGCCACTTTTTACACTTCTGACCTACACTACTTTCACCGTTTATTGCTCGGTCATGCAACTTACCACCCAAATGAATTTTACCTCCTTTTCTTCTCACTAATAGAGCTTTCATTTGGTGGTATTTCATTGCTGCTGGCATTTTTACTTTTTTTGTTATTAATCGAAATTTAACGATTTTTTTGCAAAAAAATAACATTTTTCACTTTCAGTTGTAAAATTTTGCAAAAAAAACGACATCCATATATAAATTTTGCTCTAAATTTATTGTTCTACATGTCTTTGATAAAAAAAAAAATGTTTGGGTAAAAGTTATAGCGTTTACAAACTATGGTACAAAAATGTGAATTTCCGCTTTTTGAAGCAGCTCTGACTTTCTGAGCACCTGTCATGTTTCCTGAGGTCCTACAATGCCCAGACAGTACAAACACCCCACAAATGACCCCATTTCGGAAAGTAGACACCCTAAGGTATTCGCTGATGGGCATAGTGAGTTCATAGAACTTTCTATTTTTTGTCACAAGTTAGTGGAAAATGATGATTTTTTTTTTTTGATTTTTTTTTCTTACAAAGTCTCATATTCCACTAACTTGTGACAAAAAATAAAAACTTCTATCAACTCACTATGCCCATCAGCAAATACCTTGGGGTGTCTTATTTCCAAAATGGGGTCACTTGTGGGGTAGTTATACTGCCCTGGCATTCTAGGGGCCCAAATGTGTGGTAAGTAGTTTGAAATCAAAATGTGTAAAAAATGACCGGTGAAATCCGAAAGGTGCTCTTTGTAATGTGGGCCCCTTTGCCCACCTAGGCTGCAAAAAAGTGCCACACATGTGGTATCGCCGTACTCAGGAGAAGTTGGGGAATGTGTTTTGGGGTGTCATTTTACATATACCGATGCTGGGTGAGATAAATATCTTGGTCAAATGCCAACTTTGTATAAAAAAATGGGAAAAGTTGTCTTTTGCCGAGATATTTCTCTCACCCAGCATGGGTATATGTAAAATGACACCGCAAAACACATTGCCCAACTTCTCCTGAGTACAGCGATACCACATGTGTGACACTTTTTTGCAGCCTAGGTGCGCAAAGGGGCCCACATTCCAAAGAGCACCTTTCGGATTTCACCGGCCATTTTTTACAGATTTTGATTTCAAACCACTTCTCACGCATTAGGGCCCCTAAAATGCCAGGGCAGTATAACTACCCCACAAGTGACCCCATTTTGGAAAGAAGACACCCCAAGGTATTTCGTGATGGGCATAGTGAGTTCATGGAAGTTTTTATTTTTTGTCACAAGTTAGTGGAATATGAGACTTTGTAAGGAAAAAATAATAATTTCCGCTAACTTAGGCCAAAAAAATGTCTGAATGGAGCCTTACAGAGGGGTGATCAATGACAGGGGGGTGATCAGGGAGTCTATATGGGGTGATCACCCCCCTGTCATTGATCACCCCCGTATAAGGCTCCATTCAGATGTCCGTATGTGTTTTGCGGATCCGATCCATGTATCCGTGGATCCGTAAAAATAATACGGACATCTGAATGCAGCCTGACAGGGGGGGTGATCAATGACAGGGGGGGTGATCAATGACAGGGGGGTGATCAGGGAGTCTATATGGGGTGATCACCCCCCCTGGAAGGCTCCAGGGAGACGCCTGTATGTGTTTTGCGGATCCGATCCATCTATCAGTGGATCCGTAAAAATCATGCGGACGTCTGAATGGAGCTTTACAGGGGGGTGATCAATAACAGGGGGGTAATCAATGACAGGGGGGTGATCAGGGAGTCTATATGGGGTGATCAGGGGTGATCAGGGGTGATCAGGGGCTAATAAGGGGTTAATAAGTGACAGGGGGGTGTAGTGTAGTGTGGTGCTTGGTGCTACATATTGCTGAGCTATCTGTGTCCTCTGGTGGTCGATCCAAACAAAAGGGACCACCAGAGGACCAGGTAGCAGGTATATTAGATGCTGTTATCAAAACAGCGTCTAATATACCTGTTAGGGGTTAAAAAAATCACATCTCCAGCCTGCCAGCGAACGATCGCCGCTGGCAGGCTGGAGATCCACTCGCTTACCTTCCGATCCTGTGAGCGCGCGCGCCTGTGTGCGCGCGTTCACAGGAAATCTCGCGTCTCGCGAGAGGACGTACCGGCGCGTCTACCCAGAAGAGCAGGGCCGCCGCAAAGACGCAATCCTGCGTACGGCGGTCCTAAAGAGGTTAAGAGCTGTTCCTGCTCTCTGGTTTTAGGAGAGGTTCACCCACTGGAGCCTGGAGCCTTGTCGTAGGTCCAGGGTGGGTAGGAGACGGTGAGACCTCAACCAAGCTTCGGCGGTTCATGGGGTCTGCAGTGTGTACAGTGTCAAGTGGAGTGCTTGGAGTTCTCGGAAAGCACTAGGAGCATCCATTCAACGGAGGTACCCGGTCGGGGTGATAGGAGATCCGTTACACTATCATTCCTAAAAATGTATCTTTTATGCCAAGTTCTAATGGTTTCTTGAGAACAATACAATTGTTGGAAGGTTAAGGGCTCAAAAACATGAGTGAGTGAGCACCTGCAATGAAAACTGACCAACTAAAGTGAATGGGGAGAGTCCGGCACATTTGTCTTACCTAAAGTTTTCTGACGTAAAAGATGACTTGAATCTACGCTAGTGTGGACTGCTGGGGATGCGCCTAATTTATGACAAAGCCTGTACCTTGTGATAAATTAGGTGCATTCTCCAGCAACACAGGGGATATCATAGACCGGTCTAAAAAGTATTTATGATAATTTATGCACCTGGAAAATAGAAATTAATGGGTCTGCATGAAAAATGCAACCGAACTCTGGCCATGTGTTGTATTGTGTTTTTTTTTTTGCATAGGACTTTCATTCAATTCAATGGGTCAGTGAAAAAAAAAAAAAAAAAAGTACTGCCCATTTTGCTACGAGATGCTGTGTGTTATTCTTCAGGTTTTTCATGCGCATAAAGGTGCAGATACATTGCAACACTGGTTGCACAACCAGGATCGCGGGGGCATCACAATGTGGCAGTGATCCTATAGAAATTAATGGGGTTGCAGAGTGAGTCAAACATGTGCCGTAACTGTGACTCCTGAATCGCAAATAAACTGCAGAGTGTAACCATGTAGCCGTGCCCTAAAAAAAGCCATGAAGACTGATGACATCTACATGGAAAAAAAGTTACATGCACATACATATGTCCCCCATAGTGGCCCCAGCAGTAATAATGTCCCCCATAGTGGCCCCAGCAGTAATAATGTCCCCCATAGTGGCCCCAGCAGTAATAATGTCCCCCATAGTGGCCCCCAGCAGTAATAATGTCTTCCATAGTGGCCCATAATGTCCCTCATAGTGGCCCCCAATGTCCCCCATAGTGGTCCCCAGCAGTAATGGGTGCAAAAAGGAATTGGGTGCAGAAAATCCACACCATATCTACAATGCGAGCCATACCCTTAAACTGTAGCTACAAAATGTATAAAATAGAAATGATGAATCAGTCTATCAGGAACTGAACTGGACATAACCACTAGATGTTCCTCATACTTTTCGGCCTTGACCGCTATACTAACTCATGGTTTTGTTGGTTCAAGCTTTGCTCGGCCACGTGTTTACTGTATTAAGTAATTATTAGTTAATGGATTGCACTTTCTTGGTGGCCAATCATATTAATTGCTTCCTTGTATCAACCCATAGATTTTTTTTAATTATCTGTCCCATAGAGTTGAAAGGAGTGCTGGACATGCATGCAAGTCGTCCAGACCCTCATTGATCAGACAATTATCTCCTCTCCTTTGGGTAGAGGCTAGGTTGTCATGGTGCAATAATTTGGCATGGCGAGTGGTGGGGGATGGGGGTGCCGTTTAAATTTTTGCCTCAGGCAGCACGAAGCCTATGTGCTTCCCTGTACCCTGGCCACAAAGCACTAAGGGAAGGGGGATCAAGCTAAACCCTTGCACCAGGGCCCGTGTGAGCCTTTAGCTACGCCCATGGGCGTAGCTATAGGGGGTGCAGAGGTAGCAGTCGCTACCGGGCCCAGGAGCCTGAGGGGGCCCAAAGACCCTTGTGCCACATAAGAAGACACACAACGCACTGAGGGAAGGGGGGCCCAAGCTGAACTCTTGCACTAGGGCCCATGAGCCGTTAGCTACGCCCCTGGCTACGCCTCAGGATCTTTTTGGGGGGGGGGGGGCAGATGAATGGTCAGTCAGTGACCATACCAGTTTTGTTATAATAAAGTCTCTCTTTACTGAGTAGATGATGGGAGTTGTAGTAAATCCATGTGAAGTTGGCACAGATCTGAGCTATATAACACAGAAAGTGGATCCTTCTTTTTTTTTTTTTTTTTCTTAGTCGAAAATATTGCACCAAAAACTGACACCTAAATGGCAGGTGTGATTCCAGCTTGAGGTGTGTCTGCTGGGGTGTGACTTATTAGGTGACCATCACCACTATGTTGTGAATAGAGATCTGTATTTCCACTTCAAAGCCTCTTGTCTCTGGCTTACAGCTTTCCCTGCTTCGGTCATGACATCAAACTATTTGCCATACATTCCCTATTAGAACACAAACAATAACTAAGGGATCATGTCACTGCCACCATAGTATGAACTTCTGCTCAAATGGGATAGTTATACCCAAGTTCTGGTTCCTATAGGAGCCTTAAAGGGGTTTTCCAGTATTTTTCTATTGATGGTCTATCCTCAGCGTAGGCCATCAATATCAGATTGGTGGGGTCTAGGTCCCTACACCACCACCGATCAGCTGTTTGGAACTAAACAGCATTGTGTAGTGAACAAAGGTGGGCACTGTAGAGCTGCTTTCATTCACTTGAATATTGCAGTAACCAGCTCCATCCGCTACACAACAGATAGAGCTGTGTAGTTCTAACTCCTACTTTCCTACTTCTAGTGCCAGAGCTACTCCCAAACAGCTGGCGGGCAGGAGTGTGGGGAGTTCAAAGGATAGCCCATCAATATACAAATACTGAAAATCCACTTCAAAGCCTTAACAAATCCAACAAATGTGGATAGAGGGAGAAAAAGGCATCCAATAAAAAAAAAAGACCAATACTCATCTGTTGCATCCTGTTCCACTCCAGTGCAATTGCTTCCGTGGTCCCAGTAGGTCTTTGTTTAAATTGTGTGCCCATCTACCCATGTGACCACTGCAGCCAATCCCCTGCCGCTGTATAGCAGTCTTTGGTTGCTAAAGGCAGAGTATCCTGTTTTTTGCATCTATTCAATATTTGTATATGTGCACCTTTTTTTACATGGGCAGATTATCTGTCAGTACTGGAGCAACGATCATGGTATGGCAGGTCGGTTGGCTCGTTTTGTGCTTTAACTGTACCAATCATCCTGCTGTATAGGCAAAAATGATCATTAATTCAATTGTTTGTCACCAATTAGTTTGCAATTGGCATCAGCACATTCCAGTTTACAGGAGGGGATGTGTTGCCAACAAAACAATCATTTTACGCCGACATAAAAGATGCAATCAGTCGACAAATTGCCATTTGCTTCTTTGTAAGCGAATGGGTGAGAGGTTTACATGATCAGGAATGAATATTCATAGGAACATTGGCCCCTGGATCATTGGCCCATGTAAAAGTTCCTTAGCTCCTGGTTTTAAACTGTATTAACCCCTCAGTGACCTATGAAGTACTGTGTACCTCATGATCGGGTGTTAGTTATTGCATCATAATGTACACAGTGAGTCATGAAATCAAATTGTCACCGCAAGTATACATGCGGTGACACCGGCATGCAAATGGTTGTCACAGATAGCTATGCTGTCCAGGCACCAAACAGGGGACCAAACACAGTGGTCCCTGCTTTTTAATATCTGTGATTGGTCAGTCAGATTTGACTGAACAATTGCAGCATGCTTGGCGGCAAGATCAAATCCTACAGCGCAGCTCCGATCTCCTCAACTTTACAGTGAGTGTTGAGGAGAAAGGGGCTGCACTGCTGTGCAGTCCTTGTAGCCTCTCAATGTCACTGATCCCCCCAATTCAGGGTGGCCGAGCTGGATCAAGAGCCCCCATACCCAGGATGGTCAAGCAGTAGCAGCAGAGTGTCAGCTGTTATATACAGCTGACATTCTGGTGCTACGGCCGTCATCGGTGCTGGCAACGATGGTGGCCGTTTAACCCCATCCATTCCGTGGTCCGTAGGGACTGTTGTCTGGAAGGGGTTAACAGGGTGGGAGCTCCTCCCCCTTCATTGAGCCACTGCACTGCCATGGTTACCATGGAGACCAGGCACCTTACACAGGCTTATAGGCATGCTATTGTATCTAAGCATGACAAGGTCCTGCCAGAGGCAGGAGTCTGATCAGGCTTAGTGTAAGTCACAGTACATTATACAATGGTGGAGACACAAAAACATGATTTCTTATCAAAAATGCTTTATTATTAGTGTTGATCAAGCACCATAGTGCTGAGGTGCTCCTGGGCTCGGGCTGAACACATCGGGATGCTCGGATGCTCTACCGAGCACAATGAATGTTAATAGGAGAACCCAAGCATTAAACCAGGCACCACCTGCTCTGAAGAGGTGAGGGTGCCTGGTTCATAGGAAAAGGTCAGAAATTGATGGAAACACCACCGAAATGGTTTGGGAACAGCATGGGGAGGATGTCTGGATGCATCTTGGACTCCCAGGTCGCTACTGGGAACAATGTTGTCCGAGTAGTACGCCACTTTTGCAGACTGACAATAATACGCACAAAACCGAAGATAAAATCGATTTTAGAGTAAAAATTGTTAGGCAACATTCTTTCCTGTATAATTACTTGCATATAAAGTGCAAGTGTTGCCAACAATTACAAGGAAGAGGCACTCCGACACAACCTGTATATTACATAAAGGATGGCCTCATTCACATTGTGGTACAATTGTTCAGGTAGTGGGACTCCTACACTCATAAAGCCTATGCACTAAGTGAAAGGGCTGCCAAAAATTACCAGGAACCGGCACTACAATACACCCTTTGTTACACTCATAAAGGAGGGCATCATACACAGCCTTGAAAAATTATGATTGATGGCCTGCTGGTGACCCTCAAAAACATTTGGAGCAAGGGCCTGCTGATCTGACCATCTAAAACATTATGGGCTGCCGCTATGGTGACTCTAGATAACCTGGGCCCGATCGCACGTCCCAGTGACGGCGACGATCCATTCGGATGTCTGCCCTATCAACTTTCGATGTTATTTTCAGCACGAACCACGGTGACCATGGGTAACAGGGAATCAGGGTTTGATTTCGGAGAGAGAGCCTAAGAAACCACTACGGCTACCAGTTCCAATCAAGGCAGCATGCGCGCAAATTACCTATTAGGTATAATTAAGTGAGGGCCTGCAGGTGAGCTGACCCTGTAAAAGATTGTAGGTGAGGGCCTGCTGGTGAGCTGACCCTCTAAAAAATTATATGGGAGGGCCTGCTGCTGAGCTGACCCTCTAAAACATTATGGTTGAGGGCCTGCTGCTGAACTGACCATTTAAAAAATTATGGGAGAGTGCCTGCTGCTTATCTGACCATTGAAAAAATTTACAGTGTTCAAAGCAGGCCGGGTCGCCTGAATACTTCAGCTAGGAATAATGGAATAGGACTCCGGTTCTATTTTGTTGGTTTTAGGAACTGGGTCCATGATTAAGAAGGATGGCCGGGGGCATCCGTATTTCGCCGCTAGAGGTTAAATCCTTGGACCGACGCAAAACAAACCAAAGCGAAAGCATTTGCCATTAATCAAAAACGAAAGTCGGAGGTTTGAAGACGATCAGATACCGTCATAGCTCTGACCATAAACAATGATGACCGGCGATCCGGCTGCGTTATTCCCATGACCTTCCGAGCAGCTTCCGGGAAACCAAAGTCTATGGTTTCCGAAAGGAGTATGGTTGCAAAGCTGAAACTTAAAGGAATTGATGGAAGGGCACCACCAGGAGTGGAGCCTGCGGCTTAATTTGACTCAACACGGGAAACAATCACCCGGCCCGGACACGGAAAGGATTGACAGATTGATAGCTCTTTCTCGATTCTGTGGGTGGTGGTGCATGGACGTTCTTAGTTGGTGGGGCGATTTGTCTGGTTAATTCCGATAAAGACAGAGACTCCTCCGTGATAACTAGTTACGCGACCCCCGGCGGTGAGGATTGTGTTGACCAGACTCTTGGATAGTGAGACTGGACTTGTAGGTGAGGGTCTGCTGGTGAGTTGACACTCTAAAAAATTATATGTGAAGGCCTGCAGGTGAGCTGACCCTGTAAAACATTATATGCGTGGGCCTGCAGGTGAGCTGACCCTGTAAAAGACTGTAGTTGAGGGCCTGCTGGTGAGCTGACCCTCTAAAAAACTTAGAAAAGAGAAGGAGGATGAGAAAAGGAAGATTCTACCTTATGTCCTTGTTTGTGGTGGAAGGGGTGCATGGGAATACAGTGTATTCAGTACATTATAAACAACACATTTTAAAGTGCCTTTATGCTCATCAGTAGGGATGAGCGAACCCGAACTGTATAGTTCGGGTTCGTACCGAATTTTGGGGTGTCCGTGACACGGACCCGAACATTTTCGTAAAAGTCCGGGTTCGGGTTCGGTGCTTTCTTGGCGCTTTTTGAAAGGCTGCAAAGCAGCCAATCAACAAGTGTCATACTACTTGCCCCAAGAGGCCATCACAGCCTTGCCTACTATTGGCATGGCTGTTATTGGCCAGTGCAGCATGTGACCCAGCCTCTATATAAGCTTGGGTCACGTTGCGCTGCACGTCACTCTGCTGATTCAAGCATAGGGAGAGGTTGCAGCTGCGACGTTAGGGCGAGATTAGGCAGATTAACTCCTCCAAAAGACTTCATTCTGTGATCGATCTGCAGCTGTGGATCATTGAAGTGCTAATATTGACTTGCTCACTTTTTTGAGGCTGCCCAGAGCGTTTTTAGATCACTTTTTTTCTGGGGTGATCGGTGGCCATTTTGTGACTTGTGGTGCGCCAGCACAAGCTATCACCAAGTGTATTTAACCATCAATAGTGTGGTTATTTTGTGCTATATCCTACATCAGCTGCAGGCTGAGCCTGTGTCACCGAAGTGCATTTAACCATCAACAGTCTGGTTATTTTTTGGCCATATACTACATCTGGTGCAGGCTGAGCCTGTGTCACCCAAGTGCATTTAACCATCAACAGTGTGGCTATTTTTTGGCCATATACTACATCAGGGGCAAGTTGAGCCTGTCACCCAGCGCCTAAAAAATAGACCTGACATTTCTATTCAACCAAATCTGTACTGTTTTAGCTGGTCAAGTTATTTGTAGTGACCGTAAAAGCACATTTTTTTTTCTGTGTTGAAAAACTATTCCCAAATTTGCCATTCTCAAAATAACTAGTTTCTGGTATTTGAGGCCCACTTGAAATCTATCCCAAAAAGGATATCTTACATTAAAGGTGCTGATAGTGCCATTCAGAAAAACCTAAGACACACGCTACCGTGCAGATAGAAGTCTGATTCTGTGATTAAACCTATACCTGTCACACAGCGCAAAAAAAAACAGGCCTCACATCTCTATTCAACCAAATCTGTACTGTTTTAGCTGGTCAAGTTATTTGTAGTGACCGTAAAAGCACTTTTTTTTTTCTGGGTTGAAAAACTATTCCCAAATTTGCCATTCTCAAAATTGTGGTGAACGGGAACAATGAGGAAAACATCTAATAAGGGACGCAAACGCGGACGTGGACATGGTCGTGGTGGTGTTAGTGGACCCTCTGGTGCTGGGAGAGGACGTAGCCGTTCTGCCACAGCCACACGTCCTAGTGAACCAACTACCTCAGGTCCCAGTAGCCAGCAGAATTTACAGCGATATTTGGTGGGGCCCAATGCCTTTCTAAGGATGGTAAGGCCTGAGCAGGTACAGGCATTAGTCAATTGGGTGGCCGACAGTGGATCCAGCACGTTCACATTATCTCCCACCCATTCTTCTGCAGAAAGCGCACAGATGGCGCATGAAAACCAAGCCCATCGGTCTGTCACATCACCCCCATGCAAATCAGGGAAACTGTCTGAGCCTCAAGCTATGCAGCAGTCTCTTATGCTGTTTGAAGACTCTGCTGCCAGGGTTTCCCAAGGGCATCCACCTAGCCCTTCCCCAGGGGTGAAAGAGATAGAATGCACTAACGCACAACCACTTATTTTTCCTGATGATGAGGACATGGGAATACCACCTCAGCAAGTCTCTGATGATGACGAAACACAGGTGCCAACTGCTGCGTCTTTCTGCAGTGTGCAGACTGAACAGGAGGTCAGGGATCAAGACTGGGTGGAAGACGATGCAGGGGACGATGAGGTCCTAGACCCCACATGGAATGAAGGTCGTGCCACTGACTTTCACAGTTCGGAGGAAGAGGCAGTGGTGAGACCGAGCCAACAGCGTAGCAAAAGAGGGAGCAGTGGGCAAAATCAGAACACCCGCCGCCAAGAGACTCCGCCTGCTACTGACCGCCGCCATCTGGGACCGAGCACCCCAAAGGCAGCTTCAAGGAGTTCCCTAGCATGGCACTTCTTCAAACAATGTGCTGACGACAAGACCCAAGTGGTTTGCACGCTGTGCCATCAGAGCCTGAAGCGAGGCATTAACGTTCTGAACCTTAGCACAACCTGCATGCAAAGCATGAACTGCAGTGGAGTAAACACCTTAAAAACCAGGAAGTCACTCAGGCTCCCCCTGCTACCTCTTCTGCTGCTGCCGCCTCGGCCTCTTCTGCTGCTGCCGCCGCCTCGTCCTCTTCTGCTGCTGCTGCCGTCGCCTCGGCCTCTTCCTCTGGAGGAACGTTGGCACCTGCCGCCCAGCAAACATGGGATGTACCACCAACACCACCACCTGCGTCACCAAGCATCTCAACCATGTCACACGGCAGCGTTCAGCTCTCCATCTCACAAACATTTGAGAGAAAGCGTAAATTCCCACCTAGCCACCCTCGATCCCTGGCCCTGAATGCCAGCATTTCTAAACTACTGGCCTATGAAATGCTGTCATTTAGGCTGGTGGGCACACACAGCTTCAAACAGCTCATGTCACTTGCTGTCCCACAGTATGTTGTTCCCAGCCGCCACTACTTCTCCAAGAGAGCCGTGCCTTCCCTGCACAAACAAGTGTCCGATAAAATCAAGTGTGCACTGCGCAACGCCATCTGTGGCAAGGTCCACCTAACCACAGATACGTGGACCAGTAAGCACGGCCAGGGACGCTATATCTCCCTAACTGCACACTGGGTAAATGTAGTGGCGGCTGGGCCCCAGGCGGAGAGCTGTTTGGCGCACGTCCTTCCGCCGCCAAGGATCGCAGGGCAACATTCTTTGCCTCCTGTCTCCTCCTCCTCCTACTCAGCTTCCTCCTCCTCTTCTTCCACCTGCTCATCCAGTCAGCCACACACCTTCACCACCAACTTCAGCACAGCCCGGGGTAAACGTCAGCAGGCCATTCTGAAACTCATATGTTTGGGGGACAGGCCCCACACCGCACAGGAGTTGTGGCGGGGTATAGAACAACAGACCGACGAGTGGTTTCTGCCGGTGAGCCTCAAGCCCGGCCTGGTGGTGTGCGATAATGGGCGAAATCTCGTTGCAGCTCTGGGACTAGCCGGTTTGACGCACATCCCTTGCCTGGCGCATGTGCTGAATTTGGTGGTGCAGAAGTTCATTCGCAACTACCCCTGTCTGCGCTACAGCGTAACTTCGGCCTTCCCGCTCACCGCCTCATATGCGACGTGCCCACCAGGTGGAACTCCACCTTGCATATGCTGGACAGACTGTGCGAGCAGCAGCAGGCCATAGTGGAGTTTCAGCTAGCCTTTTATGCCTTGGAGGTGCTGGCCTGCCCGGCGGCCAGCGTTTTGTCTGAACGTGTATTCAGCACGGCAGGGGGCGTCATTACAGACAAACGCAGCCGCCTGTCTACAGCCAATGTGGACAAGCTGACGTTCATAAAAATGAACCAGGCATGGATCCCACAGGACCTGTCCATCCCTTGTGCAGATTAGATATTAACTACCTCCCCTTAACAATATATTATTCTACTCCAGGGCACTTCCTCATTCAATACTATTTTTAATTTCATTTTACCATTATATTGCGGGGCAACCCAATGTTGAATGAACCTCTCCTCTGTCTGGGTGCCGGGGCCTAAATGTGTGACAGTGGCCTGTTCCAGTGGTGGGTGACGTGAAGCCTGATTCTCTGCTATGACATGAAGACAGATTCTGCGCTGACATAAGGCCAGATTCTCTGTTACAGGACCTCTCTCCTCTGCCTGGGTGCCTGGGCCTAAATATGTGACAGTGGCCTGTTCCAGTGGTGGGTGACGTGAAGCCTGATTCTCTGCTATGACATGAAGACAGATTCTGCGCTGACATAAGGCCAGATTCTCTGTTACGGGACCTCTCTCCTCTGCCTGGGTGCCTGGGCCTAAATATGTGACAGTGGCCTGTTCCAGTGGTGGGTGACGTGAAGCCTGATTCTCTGCTATGACATGAAGACAGATTCTGCGCTGACATAAGGCCAGATTCTCTGTTACAGGACCTCTCTCCTCTGCCTGGGTGCCTGGGCCTAAATGTGTGACAGTGGCCTGTTCCAGTGGTGGGTGACGTGAAGCCTGATTCTCTGCTATGACATGAAGACAGATTCTGCGCTGACATAAGGCCAGATTCTCTGTTACGGGACCTCTCTCCTCTGCCTGGGTGCCTGGGCCTAAATGTGTGACAGTGGCCTGTTCCAGTGGTGGGTGACGTGAAGCCTGATTCTCTGCTATGACATGAATACAGATTCTGCGCTGACATAAGGCCAGATTCTCTGTTACGGGACCGCTCTCCTCTGTCTGGGTGCCTGGGCCTAAATATGTGACAGTGGCCTCTTCCAGTGGTGGGTGACATGAAGCCAGATTCTTTGCTATGGGACCTCTGTCCAATTGATATTGGGTCATTTTTATTTTTTTTATTTTTATTTTAATTCATTTCCCTATCCACATTTGTTTGCAGGGGATTTACCAACATGTTGCTGCCTTTTGCAGCCCTCTAGCTCTTTCCTGGGCTGTTTTGCAGCCTTTTTAGTGCCAAAAAGTTCGGGTCCCCATTGACTTCAATGGGGTTCGGGTTCGGGATGAAGTTCGGGTCGGGTTCGGATCCCGAACCCGAACATTTCCGGGAAGTTCGGCCGAACTTCTCGAACCCGAACATCCAGGTGTTCGCTCAACTCTACTCATCAGCTTTCTTCTGGTGAAGTCAAGAAGTCATGGTCAATCCAGGCCTTGTTCATTTTTATAAGATTCAACCTGTCAACATTGTCAGTTGACAGGTGGATACGCTTATCTGTTATAATGCCACCAGCAGCACTAAATACCCGCTCAGACAAAATGCTGGCGGCAGGGCAGGCCAGCACCTCCAAGGCGTAGAGGGTTAATTCGTGCCACGTGTTCAGCTTGGACACCCAGTAGTTGTAAGGCACTGAGGGATCATTAAAGACGCTGACACAGTCTGCTATGTATTCCTTCTCCATCTTCCAAGATGTTTCCCTCCTTGCGACACTAGGCCGAGCATCAGGGTGAGGGTGCTGGAGGCGTGTCATGAAACTGTCCCAGGCTTTGGAGAGTGTTGCCCTGCCTCTGTTAGAACTGCTGTGTGTCCCCCTTGCCTCCCCTCCTCGGTTGGCCAAGGTACTACGGACTCTTCCGCCAGTGTTGTCAGATGGAAATTTTTGGAGCAATTTTTCAGCAAGGATCTTCTGGTATTGCACCGTTTTGCTCGTCCTCTCCAACAGAGGAATGAGAGATGAGAAGTTTTCTTTGTAGTGGGAGTCCAGAAGGGTGAACAACCAGTAATCCGTGTTGTTTAAAATGCGTATAACGTGCGGGTCGTGGGAAAGGAAGCCTAACATGAAGTCAGCCATGTGTGTCAGAGTACCAACAGGCAAGACTTTGCTGTCGTCATCAGGATGATCACTCTCAATCTCCTCATCCTCTTCTGCCCACCAACGCTGAACAAATGGAATTAAACACCCATGGGTACTACCCTCTGTAGCGAAGGCAACCGTCTCCTGCTCCTCCTCCCCCTCTTCATCGTCCAATTCGCTCTGAGAAGATGCACTGAGGGTGGTCTGGCTATCACCCTGTGTAATGTCTTCCCCCATTTTCACCTCTTCCACAAGCAAAGTGTCGTCCATAATTGTGAGCAGCGAGCGTTTGAGTAGACAAAGAAGTGTGATGGTTACACTGATAATAGCGTTATCGCTGCTCACCATCTGTGTTGATTCCTCAAAGTTTCTTAAAACCTCACAGAGGTAGTGGTATTCCACTACTGCCCTCTGCTGCTCACAAAGCCTGGCCAACATGTGGAACGTCGAGTTGCGGAAATGTGCACATACGCGGGGCACCTTCATCAGTAGCTCAGGCAAATTGGGGTAGGTTTTGAGAAACCGCTGAACCACTAAGTTTAAGACCTGTGCTAGGCATGGGATGTGTGTGGGATGAAATGTGCACATACGCGGGGCACCTTCATCAGTAGCTCAGGCAAATTGGGGTAGGTTTTGAGAAACCGCTGAACCACTAAGTTTAAGACCTGTGCTAGGCATGGGATGTATGTGAGCTTCCCGAGCTCCAAAGCTGTCACCAAGTTACAGCCATTATCAGACACAACCTTGCATGGTAGTAGGTTGAATGGCGAGAGCCACAGCTCAGTCTGCTCTCTTATCCCCTGTCACAGCTCTGCGGCGGTGTGCTGTTTGTCCCCTAAGCATATCAGCTTCAGCACGGCCTGTTGCCACTTCACCACTGCAGTGCCACACTGCTTTCAGCTACCGACTGATGACTGACTGGTGCTGCACGTGAAAAATTCAGAGGTGGAAATGGAGGAGGTAGCGGAGGAGGAGAAGTGGGGGTTGGAGCCACTAACCTTGGTGCTGGCGGAAACCCTGATGGACGTAGGGCCCGCAATCCTTGGGGTCGGTAGCACCTGTGCCATCCCAGGGTAAGACATACTCCTGGCCTCCACAACATTCACCTAGTGTGCAGTCAGGGAAATGTAGCGCCCCTGGCCAAATGCACTTGTCCATGTGTCCGTAGTTAAGTGGACCTTCCCAGTAACTGCGTTGGTCAGAGCACCTGTGATGTTACAGGACACATGTTGGTGTAAAACGGGCACGGCACACCTTGAAAAATAGTGGCGGCTGGGGACTGCGTAACGCGGCACGGCCACCGACATCAGGCTGCAGAAGGCCTTAGTGTCCACAAGCCTAAATGGCAACATTTCCAGGGCTGGTAATTTGGAAAGCTGAGTATTTAGTGCTATTGCCTGTGGGTGGGTGGCTGGGTATTTGCGCTTGCATTCAAATGCCTGGGGTAAGGACATTTGGACACTGCGCTGGGACACGGAAGTGGATGTGGTCGCTGATGGTGCTTGCAAAGGTCGAGGGTGGGAGGCATCCGGGCCTGCGCCTTCAACAGTGGATTGGCCAGCACGTAACACAGGGGAAGAGAAGGCAGTGGTGTGACCCGCAGACACAGATTGTGGACCCAGACGTTCGGCCCAACTATTACAGTGCTTAGATGCCATGTGGCGGATCATGCTGGTGGTGGTGAGGTTGCTAGTGTTCACGCCCCTGTTCTTTTTTTTATGGCACAGGTTGCAAATTACAATTCTTTTGTTGTTCGCACTTTCCTCAAAAAAGCACCAGACTGTGGAACACCTACCCCTTGGCAAGGGAGATTTCCGCAAGGGGGTGCTCCGGGGAACAGTTGCGGGCCTGTTTGCTGTGGCCCTCCTTCTCCCTTTTGCAACCCCACTGCCTCCTCTAGCCTGTTGCAGTGCAGCAGATCCCTCCCCCTCTCTACTGCTGTCCTCGCTCGGCTTTACACCTTCTCAGGTTGGGTCAGTGATTTCATCGTCCACCACCTCCTCTTCCACTTCCTCACTCTGCTCATCCCCCTGACTTGTTGACCTAGCCACTACCTCAGTGATTGACAACTGTGTCTCATCCTCTTCCTCAACCTCTTGAGACAGTAATTGCCGTTGAGTTATTGGCAACTGTGCCTCATCATTATTCACCTCATTAATAAACAGTAATTGCTGTTCCCCACCATCATCTTCTTGTGATTGTGGATGCTCAAGAGTTTAGCACAAGATCTGTCCCCTTCAAGCATGCTTGGCGAGAGGTCCAAATCAAGGAATGGCACTGAAAAGAAGTCCTCGGAATATCCGAGTGTGGGAATACTTGCTTGCCCAGACTGTCCATGGTGGGAGGAAGGAGGATCACGGTGAGGATTGGGTTGAGCAGACTCTTGGCTACTGAGACTGGACTTGGTGGAAGACAGGGTGGTGCTTAACCGACTGGAAGCATTATCTGCTGCAATCCAACCGACCACCTGGTCGCACTGGTCTGACTTCAAGAGTAGTGTCCTGCGCCGCCCTGCAAACTGGGACATGAAGCTAGGTATCGTGGATGATTGTTTTTCTTGTGCTCTGGCAGCAGGCACAGTTTCACTGCGCCCAGGGCCACGGCCTCTGCATACACCATCAGCATCACGGCCACGGCCCCGTCCCTTACTGCTCGCCTTCTTCATATTAAATGTTATATATGATTGGAAGTCTGTCACACGTACAGTAGTGTAGGATTTGGAAGTGGATGCCCAAACAAATTTAAAAAGGTATTTGGTATGTGGAAACGTCACACAGGAGATATCCTGCAGATAATGTCAATGCTGTCACCAGTGGCTAATGAAAAATTACAGGGAATGTCACAGGTATTTGGGATGAGGAAACGTAATACAGGGGAGCTACCACCGATAATGTCACTCTACGCAGCGTCTTTGCAAAAAAGTACACTCTATGTCACAGATAAATTTTGAAGCGCACACGGTACACTGCAGATGTGGCCCTGGTAATTTCACTGTCAGAAGCTGACACTGACTATGGAAAAAGTACACTGTATGTCACTGTGGGGGTTAGCTCTTCTCCGGGGGTTATTCACACAAGTATCTTCACCAGACACCAAGTTTAAGGTCCAAACATTGCTTTTATTTGGCGCCTCAGCAAAACAAACATAATACAAAACACCTGCCCGGCTGGGCTTTAAGTAAACATATGGTAGAATCCCTGACTTACCTACAGAGTGCTGTTCAGACGCAGTGTCAGGTCCGGCTTTCTCAGCCAAGCGTATACCAGCCCCCCAGGCTGTAAAACGGTCAGTCCAGGCTATGTTCCTGCCTTGTGGTTTCTCAGCCTAGCTGGAACCACACACCCAGAGCCTCACCCGGCTTCTGTTTCCAACCATGCCCCCGACTGACAGTCTGGGATGGGCTTTTACTTCCCAGTAATGATCCCAGGTGATTACACCTGTGGATCCCTCATGCTAGGGAAAACCTGCCCTGGAATAGGAGGGGTGGATTGGCAGCTCCCTCTACCAACCTAGCTCCTAATCCAAGTAAAATCCAGCCCTTAAATACTAAACAAAATAGCTCCAGCAACTATGCCTTGCTGAAGCCAGCACCACTCTGGAACTTTACTTATCTCACCCAGTTGAGGAACCTGGGTAAGATATACCCCTCTTCCAGGATTCACTTTATCGTTCACATCACCACAGTCACAGATAAATTTTAGAAGCGCACACGTTACACTGCAGATGTGGCGCTGGTAATGTTACTGTCAGAAGCAGACACCGTCTACGGAAAAAGTACACTGTATGTCACAGATAAATTTTAGAAGCGCACACTGCAGATGTGGCACAGCTAATGTCCCTGTCCGCAGCGGGCACCATCTATGGAAAAATGACATTGTATGTCGCAGATATTTTAGTGATGCCCACACTTTACACAGGAGATGTGGCACAGCTAATTTCACTGTCCGCAGCGGACACGTCTACGGAAAAGGGACACTGTATGTCAGATATTTTAGGGATGCGCACACTTTTTACTAGAGATGTGGTGCAGCTAATGTTGCTGTCTGCAGCGGCCTAACTATTGTAAGCTATTTAGTGCAGGATGCGCTAAAAATAGATATTGCTGCCATACACAATAGTCCTAAGAAGGACTTTTGGGTCTGTAAAGTTTTAGCTATTTAGCGCAGGTTGCGCTAAACATCTAGATTGCTGCTGCCAGTGCCACACACAATAGTCCTTAAAAGGACTTTTGGGTCTCTGAAAAGTTTTGGTGGTAATAATATTCTTAAATCACTCCCTACACTGTCTGTCCCTTCCTCAGCACAGCTCTCCCTGACTAAGAATGAGCCGAACATGCGTCATCGGGTGCTATAGCACCGGATGACGCGTTCCAGCCAGCCAATCACTGTAATGCCATCAGCCAACTAGAGATGTCGCGAACAGCGAACACGAATTTCCGCAAATGTTCGCGAACCACCATAGACTTCAATAGACAGGCGAATTTTAAAACCCAAACCTTTCTGGCCACAATAGTGATGGAAAAGTTGTTTCAAGGGGACTAACACCTGGACTGTGGCATGCCGGAGGGGGATCCATGGCAAAACTCCCATGGAAAATTACGTAGTTGACGCAGAGTGTGGTAAGTTAAATTCACAATGCGATTAATATAACCTGTATTAATCGCATTGCGATTACAACTTAGATCTGAGTTCCTAATGGTTGTATTGATAGAATTGACGAATATAACGAATATACCACTATATTCTCAATCTTCGTTATATTGCGTTATATTCTAGCAATACAACCATTATGAACTCAGATCTAAGTTGTAATCGCAATGCGATTAATACAGGTTATATTAATCACATTGCGATTACAACTTAGATCTGAGTTCCTAATGGTTGTATTTCTAGAATTGACGAATATAACGAATATAGCACTATATTCTCAATCTTCGTTATATTCTAGCAATACAACAACCATTAGGAACCCAGCTCTAAGTTGAATTCGCAATGCGATTAATATAACCTGTATTAATCGCATTGCGATTACAACTTAGTCAAATTTGTGACACTGCAGCTTCAGAATGAATCGAAGATGGATGCTGTCCTTGCTTTTTGATAGGAGATGGGAGGGTCTGGGAGGGAGGGTCTGCTGATTGGCTGGAATGTGTCTGCTGACTGTTAGGTACAGGGTCAAAGTTTGCTCAATGATGATGTATAGGGGGCGGACCGAACATCGCATATGTTCGCCAGCCGCGGCGAATGCGAACAATCTATGTTCGCCGGGAACTGTTCGCCGGCGAATAGTTCGGGACATCTCTACAGCCAACATGGCTACGGCATTACAGTGCAGCCAAGAAATGTGCGGGGCGGAGATGCTCGAGCCGAACAGGTGTTCGGCCGAGCATGCTCGATCATTACTATTTATTATGTAAACTGAAACAAAAAAAATTGCCATATTTGGTATTGACATGTCCGTAACAACCTGCTCTATAAAAACAGCAATGATCTAAGGCTACTTTCACACCTGCGTTAGGTGCGGATCCGTCTGGTATCTGCACAGACGGATCCGCACCTATAATGCAAACGCTTAGATCCGTTCAGAACGGATCCGTTTGCATTACCATGAACAAAAAAAAATAAAAATAAAAATTATTATATATTTTTTTTTGTTCATGATAATGCAAACGGATCCGTTTTGACTTTACATTGAAAGTCAATGGGGGACGGATCCGTTTGAAAATTGAGCCATATTGTGTCAACTTCAAACGGATCCGTCCCCATTGACTTACATTGTAAGTCTGGACGGATCCGTTTGCCTCCGCACGGCCAGGCGGACACCCGAACGCTGCAAGCTGCGTTCAGAGGTCCGCCTGCTGAGCGGAGCGGAGGACAAACGGTGCCAAACTGATGCATTCTGAGCGGATCCACATCCACTCAGAATGCATTAGGGCTGGACGGATCCGTTCGGGGCCGCTTGTGAGAGCCTTCAAACAGAACTCACAAGCGGAGCCACGAACGCTAGTGTGAAGGTAGCCTAACCTGTCAGATGAACATCGTAAAAAAACTGAATATAAAAACTGTCACAACTACCATTTTTTATTTACCTTGCCTCACAAAAAACATGAAATCATATGTATTCCAAGATAGTACCAATAAAACTGTCAACTTATCAAGTGGTTTCCAAAAAGGGGTCACTTTTTGGGAGTTTCAACTGTAGGCGGGCTTCAAATGTGACATGGTGCTTAAAACCCAGTCCAGCAGAATTTGCCCAACAAAAACCATACTACGCTCCTTTCCTTCTGAGCCCTGCTGTTAGCCCATACAGCAGTTTATGACCACATGTGGGTGTTTTTTTAAACTGCAGAATTAAGATAATAGATTTTGAGTTTAGTTTGGTTGTTAACCCTTGCTGTGTTACAGAAAAAATGGAAAAATCTGCCAAAAAAGTGAAATTTAGAAATTTCATCTCCATTTTCCTTTAATTCTTGTGGAACACCTAAAGGGTTAACAAAGTTTGTAAAATCAGTTTTGAATAACTCAAGGGGTATAATCTCTAAAATTTTGTCATTTTTGGGTGGTTTCTACTACGTAAGCCCAACAAAGTGACTTCATAACTGAACTGGTCCTTTAAAAAGTGGGTTTTGAAAATTTTCTTAAAAATTGTAAGAATTGTTTCTACAATTCTAAGCCTTCTAACGTCCTAAAAAATAAAAGGACATTTACAAATGATGCCAGAGTCAAATTTACCACTAACGTGAAGTACAATGTGTCCCAGTAATGGCTTGGATACAGGGACGTAGCTAAAGGCTCATGGGCCCTGGTGCAAAAATTCTGCTTGGGCCCCCCTTCCCTCAGTGCTTTGTGGACAGGGACAGGGAAGCATATAGCCTTCGTTGTGCCTGAGGCAAAAATTGAAATGGAACCCCCCTCATGCCAAATTCTTAACCTAACCCCTTCCCTCCAGCCAGAGTTGAGACCTGCATGCACTTTATATAATACCAGTGTCTTCTTATGCACCACAAGGGTCTTTGGGCCCCCTCAGGCTCCTGGGCCCGGTAGCGACTACTACCTCTGCACCCCATATAGCTACGCCCCTGCTTGGATAAGTAAAAGCATTCAAAAGTTATTGCCACATGTCAGATTTGCAAAAATCGGCCTGGTCACAAAGTTGCAAAATGGCCAGTTTATTAAGGAGTTAATAAAAATTCTATTTTAGGTCTGACATATTTAGTGACATTTTTTTGCAGACTGCATTGAACTGTGTTTCACTGATTTGTTGTATACGTCTGCCTCAAGCTGAAAATGTACCTGCATAGAGGTATTGAGACTAAGTGCTATCTAGAATGTCTATGACCAGCTTTACAGTCTAATGCATTCCCACAGCAAGAAATGCATTTCAGTCCAGACAGAAGGGCGCTTACAAAATGTATTTGGACTCAATCCCCTAATGATCAAAGTAACACACATTTGAATGGCTTTTTTATGGTATTTTACTTATTTTGGGCTAAAAGCATTTTCCAGTAGGTCTTTAGTAGGCTACTTTCACACTAGCGTTTCTATTTTCCGGTATTAAGATCGGTCATAGGGTCTCAATACCGGAGAAAAACGCTTCCATTTTGTCCCCATTCATTGTCAATGGGGACAAAACAGAACAGAACTGAACGGAATGCTCCAAACTGCATTCCGTTCCGTTCCCATATCGGAGAGCAAACCACAGCTTCTTTCCGTCATGGGGGGGACAGACCAAGACCCACAATGCAAGTCAATGGGGACGGTTCAGTTTTCTCTGACACAATCTGACACAATAGAAAACGGATCCGCCCCCCCATTGACTTTCAATGGAGTTCATGACGGATCCGTTTTGGCTATGTTAAAGATGATACAACCAGATCTGTTCATAACGGATGCAGATGGTTGTATTATCAGTAACGAAAGCGTTTTTTCTTAGCCCTGACGTATTCAGAAAAAAACGCTAGTGTGAAAGTAGCCGTCGGCCTCTTTCAGAAGGGCGTCATGTTTTTGGGCCGGATGCGTCGCGGGAAAATGCGCAATTTTTCCGCGCAAGTGCAAAACATTGTAATGCGTTTTGCACGTGCGTGAGAAAAATCGGCATGTTTGGTACCCTAACCCGAACCCGGACTTCTTCACAGAAGTTCGGGTTTGGGTTAGGTGTTGTGTAGATTGTATTATTTTCCCTCATAACATGGTTATAAGGGAAAATAATAGCATTCTGAATACAGAATGCATAGTACAATAGGGCTGGAGGGGTTAAAAAAAAAAGAAAAAATTTAACTCACCTTAATCCATGGCCAAGGACCTTTGATGACGTCACTGCGCTCATCACATGGTCCATCACATGATCCATTACCATGGTGATGGATCATGTGACGAACCATGTGATGAGCGCAGTGATGTCATCAAAGGTCCTTTTCCTTACAGATGAAGACAGAAGAGATGCCGGCTGCGCGAACAAGTGGATTAAGGTGGATTAACCCCTCCAGCCCTATTGTACTATGCATTCTGTATTCAGAATGCTATTATTTTCCCTTATAACCATGTTATAAGGGGAAATAATAATGATCGGGTCCCCATCCGGATCGTCTCCTAGCAACCGTGCGTGAAAATCGCACCGCATCCGCAGTTGCTTGCAGATGCTTGCGATTTTCACGCAGCCCTATTCACTTCTATGGAGGAGCATGCTGTGATTTTCATGCAACACACAAGTGATGCGTTAAAATCACCGCTCATGTGCACAGCCCCATAGAAATGAATGGGTCCGGATTCAGTGCGGGTGCAATGCGTTCAACTCACACATCGCACCCGCAGTCTGAAAGAGGCCTTAAAAGTTTTTAACGACTTGGCTTCTGCAGCCTGTATTCTACCCGCTCTATACAAAGCTTCATAAAGCTGAAGCAGAGCATTAAAGCCTTAAAACCTCAAAATTCATAAAAAAAATGCATTCAAATACATGGAATAAAATCGTCGATAAGGTGCCTGTGCTACAGTACTTCAGATAAGCCCTTCCTGTAAGAAAAGTGGGTCATTATATCAGATTCTTCTTCAACTAAATCTTGACCAGAGGGCTGGTGCAACACGCATATTATTAATCTTCTAGTTGTAATTATGCAAGACTTGGTGCTATCAGGAAAGTGATAAATTACGTGCACACATCCTCCTGATCCTTACATGACATCATACATTAAAGATTAATTGCCTGCAGCATGTATTGTAGAACCAACAATACGCCATTATCACTAGGTAATGAATAAAACTCCAAAGAATGATATTTTGGGCTGTGCAGATTGGAGAATATGCCCCTTTGTGTCTTTAGTTTGTAAGGGCTTTTGCTTGGCACAGAGAGGTACAGTCAAAGGAATACAAGGAATATGAGGTCTGCATGATCAAAATACTCTGCTTGGCTTCGCTCCAGCTGCCAGAAACTGCTGTTATTTTAGCTTGACAGATAACTCATTTATATTTGAAGCTGTCTATGGGGCAGTTTATATCAAGCATTCTATGCACATTCTGAAGTTGTAGCAGGAGGCTGGATTTTCTGCTATTATCCATACTAATTCATGCTTTGTCGAAGAGCCGTTCAGCTAAGGAGCACGTCATGTAAAGTATAACAGTCTCATGTGATAATAGCGCAGGGCTGCATACCGGGGGGCAGCTTGAAGCTCTACCTGGTCTCACCACCTAGTAAGAAATGAGGTCACGTTCAAATGTGAACATAAATCATGTATTCATTTCTATAGTGGGATACCACTGTATCATACCATTACATCACTGTGTAATTAGCATGCTATGCAACTCTGCCTATGTACTGTCCACGTACAGTGCTCATGTTGTATAGGGTGCTCCAGGCGTAAAGCCCTGCTGAAATATACACTGTAACTAGGGATGAGCAAACCCGTGGATGTTCAAGTTCGGCCAAACTTTGTTTCAAAGTTCGGTTCCGGTTGTGAACTTGACCCCGAACCTCATAGAAGTCAATGGGGACCCGAACTTTGGCGCTGTAAAATGGCTGTAAAATAGTCATAGAAAGGGCTAGAGGGCTGCAAAAAGAAGCAAAATGGGACAAGTTGTTTGCAAGACAATTGCCCTGCAAACAAATGTGGATAGGGAAATGACTTAAAATAACATTGAATAGAAAAAAAGAAAAACGTGGACATGGCACAGTTTTTTTTAAATTTGTCTGTTAATTCTGTGTGTGACCTATAGCCATTTTTTGGGGTGTGGATGGTATACTTCTGTACTCTGCCAATATACCAAATAATAATCTTGAACCAGGAGGTGGAGTGTGTTTAGTTTTTTATTAAAAAAAATATATATATTATTTGGGGAGGCCCCAAAACATTGGGTAATGGCAAACAGAATGCACAAACTGCACTGTATTATAACAATGGCTGAGTTCGGCTGGTATCATTCTCTATTCTGCCCAAGGGACAGACAAGTCCCGTGGGACCCATGATGGTTCATTTTAATGAACATGAGCTTGTCCACGATGGCTTGGACAGGCGGATGCTCCTGTCTGTGATCACACACGTTCGGACAATACACTCCAGTTTGGGGACCTACAAGTTGAATGGGGTAGACCCATCAGTCAGTACGTGCAGACGAGTGGACACATACTCTTCCACTATGTTGCTGAAACGCTTCCTCCTGCTAAGACTGTCCGTATCAGATGGTGGTGCTGGATGTTGTGGCCTGCTGATGAAGCTTTTCCACATTTCGGCTATGCTAATACTCCCT
Organism: Bufo bufo; assembly: GCF_905171765.1. Classification (NCBI taxonomy): domain Eukaryota; kingdom Metazoa; phylum Chordata; class Amphibia; order Anura; family Bufonidae; genus Bufo; species Bufo bufo. The sequence continues at coordinate 472,088,143 of NC_053391.1, forward strand.
TCTGAGGTGGTACCGGTGCCCCAGCTGCGTTTGCACCTTCCTCCTGCACCCACAAAAATTGGCTAAAGGTCACCCACAGTTAACAGCCAGATTAAAAGCCTAACACTTTCCCTGACTGCAGCTGCGTCCTGTCCCTACACTAGTTAGAACAAAAGGGTGGCACAACATGTGATCCTGCATTTATGCAGGCTGGGTCATATGCTGAACAGCCAATCACAGCCATGCCAATACTAGGCATGACTGTGATGGCTTCAAAGTGCTCACAGCTTAAAAGCTTGTTGATTGGCTGCGCTGCAGCCTTTCACCAAGCTTTATTTATCATCCGAACACCGAACCCAAACCCGGACTTCCACAGTAAAGTTTGTGTTCAGATGCCCAGACCCTGCAATCTTTGGTAAGAACCCTAACATTCCGGTTTTGGTTCGCTTATCCCTACTGATTAGTACCCAGTAGGATCAGAGAGCAGTGAATATAGCTCTCCTGGTGCTGGCTTTACTCACTGCACCCTGGTCTTCTGCCAGTGCCACACTGTGCTGTGTCCCGATTGTGTACAGTGCAAGGACATGAAGTGACGCTGTGCAATGTCAGGTCACAGTACAGCGCTGCGGAAAGAGAGTGCTGGATCTCCCAAGTGGCGGCACTTGAGCTTCCTGAATCATGAGGAATACAATGCCAGAACTATATACCTGCACGAACTACACACTTGATAACAGTCGTCTGAACCTATCTAAGGCTACTTTCACACTTGCGGCAGTGTGATCCGGCGGGCAGTTCCGTCGTCGGAACTGCCCGCCGGATCCGCCGATCTGCCGCTGACTGAAAGCATTTGTGAGACAGATCCGGGTGCGGATGCGTCTCACAAATGCATTGCAAGGACGGATCCCTTTTTTTCCGCTTGTCATGCGGACCGACGGATCCGTCTTGTACATTTTTTCACATTTTTACCGATCTGCGCATGCGCATGCCGGAGCGACGGATCCGGCATTCCGGTATTCTGAATGCCGGATCCGGCGCTAATTCATTCCTATGGGAAAAAATGCCGGATCCGACGTTCAGGCAAGTCTTCAAGTTTTTTTCGCCGGAGAGAAAACCGTAGCATGCTGCGGTTTTCTCTTTTGCCTGATCAGTCAAAACGACTGAACTGAAGACATCCTGATGCATCCTGAACGGATTGCTCTCCATTCAGAATGCATGGGGATAAAACTGATCAGTTCTTTTCCGGTATAGAGCCCCTGTGACGGAACTCTATGCCGGAAAAGAACAACGCAAGTGTGAAAGTAGCCTAATGTACATGGGGACCTCCCGACTCCCAGCCTGAAGACGGGGAAGAAAGAGGCAATTTTTCCATTCCCTGTGACCAGGGCTGGGACAAGGCCATTTGGTGCCCAGGGCGAAGATGGCAAACTGCGCCCCCCCCCCCCTCCCCCGTTTTTAAGAAAAAAATTAGTTTGTTATTTGTATTACATTATTTTCTTACTTTTTACAGTCTGTGTGTGAGTAGCAGCTAGTGAAGGCAGGCTCCTCGTGGCTTGTTCTTCACGCGCCGACACAGCTCCCTGTAGGCTGCGCGAGTCCTCCCTCTCTCACCTCACACCTCGCCTCCGGCGTGAGCCGCGTGACGTCACACGGCGCACGCCGGTGGTATCAACGAAATGAATCCTCCATGGGGGGGGGGGGGCGAGGAAACGCAGAGGAGGAAAGGGAGCCCGAGCCAGGAGCGCAGTCGGCACAAAATTCATAGGGGGAGAGAAGGAGCAGCGCTGACATGGCTGGTGTGGACGGTGTAGGCGGGTGCAGGAGCGCACTCAGCACAGCAAGCACAGCAAGTGGCGCTTGGCTAATGTGGTACAGTGAAGCTGTACACTGCTGGCACTTCACCTGCGCCCCCCTCCTGTCCGCAAATGGTAGCGCCCAGGGCACCCGCTCCTTCGGCCCCTGCCTTGTACCGGCCCTGCCTGTGACTGCATGAGTTTTCTTTGTGTACTCTGGTTTTCCTCCTACTCTCCAGAAACATGTAGATACTGTGGTGACTTCCTTGACTATTGGTCCTAGTGTTTGTGATATGAAAGTCCCACTGTGGACAAACAATGATGTGACTATAACCTGCATACAATGCTGTGGAATATTTTGGCCTTCTAAAAATAATGGAAAATAAATACAATAAATAATCTACCGAACGAGATTAATTTTCCAGAACAAGTATTAGAAAATGTCTTCTGATTTTCGAGAGAGGAAGCCACATTGTTTTAATTTGTTTTCAATATAATATTCATGTTTAAAAGGTAACCAGGGAAATGGAGACGAAAAGTTGTGTTTCTTAATGGATTTTGGTTGAGATATGTGAAGCTGTAATATAATTGCACGTTAATTACATTTCCCTCATAACTTATTCAGTGCAGGGCAATGAAATAATAAGATGTAGTTAAGGTTTCTCTTCTGAGCATCAGTCACCTTGAGCCAATGTAGGTATTGTGACATGTGGAACAAATGGCGAGAGATATGCTAACTGCCCATGAGAGTGCGACTAATGGAGGGCAGGTGGAGATGGCCTCCTCTATTCAATACTGCCCACTTTCTCCAGCAAGACGACTCAAGACGCAGCTGTCCTCTATTTTCCTCCATGGGATCTTGCTTCACTAAATCTGACCCCGACACATATAACATGAAACAATTAATATGGCATTTGTTAAAAATTGTATAGGCAATAAGTAAAACAATAAACTTTTCTAATTGTCCTTGCTGGTTATTGTAGACCTGGGAACTCCACAGCTGCAGAACACAAAGGAGTATGGCTCGCACAATCTAACATTCCAGCAGCTGTGTGCAAGTAATGGAGAACCACAGCTAAAAAAATGAGAAATCAACATGTCATTGTAATTATATTGGTGACCACTAAAACATAACTCCATCATATTGGTTATCATTGTTTATTCATTGCCACATACTTCTCTTAATCTCAATCTTCTGAGGGCATTAGTCATTGCTAATGTTTCGTACTAGACAAAATCTTGACGGGGAATGCTACATGTACCCATAGTTTCCCTGAGAAAACAGAACTTACACAACAATGCCCCTTCCCACTTTTCTTTTGTATTTGTTATGCCTAGTGGAACCAGGAAGCCTCCATTGTGTCAGGCGGCCCAGCTTGTATGATAGTATTCTACTGTTCACTTGCTGACATGGTCTACTTCCTGGCTTTTAGGTTCTCATGAGATTTTCCCATGTATATAAGTTTAATATAAAAGAATACTGTATGTCAACACTTTAGTAACTCATTTCACTGCCAGCCGCTATTGCTAGAAACATATGGGACCTCTTAAGATTATGACAGAGCATTATTGTTTTACAAGCAAAATCCTCCTCTGTACATAATTATTTCGGGGGAGAAGAAACTGATACGGTGACCAATATTTTATTGAATGTACACAGGGAAAAAAAATAACGTGTTGCGTTCCAAAAAAGAAATACAACGTATATAACCAAAGTAATATACCATTAAAAAGAACTAATGAACCATGCAAGCAATAAATGTTTATATGGAAAATTAAAATAAATCCAATTATTTACCAAATAGTTATATATATGCAAGAGGTGAACACAACATAAGGGCTCATTCACATGATCGTTGGTGTCCCGTGCCCGTGCTGTGAACTGCGGTCCACAATGCACGGGCACCTTCCGTGGGGCAGGCGCATGGGGATCGCAGACCCATTTACTAGAATGGGTCCGCAATCCCTCCGTTCTGCAAAAAGATAGAGCATTTTCTATCTTTTTGCGGTGCAGAGGCACGGAACGGAACCCCAGAAAGCACTCCGTAGTGCTTCCGTTGTGCTCCGTTTCGTGCTTCCGTTCCGCACCGTTCCGCATGTCCGGATTTGCAGACCCATTAAAATGAATGGGTCCTCATCCGTCATGCGGAATGACAACGGAACGGTGCCCGTGTATTGCGGATCCGCAACAGCGGTCCGCAATACGGGAACGGGACACCAACGGTCGTGTGAACGAGCCCTAAAGCAGAGGAATAAACTGAAGAAAGCGCACTGTGCACAACTGTGTGTTTCTACAAGCATCCACGGCACGATCTTCCATCCTATCCGATATGCTGCATTGTAGAAACAATATAAGATCTAACCATGTGATAGTCTTCTGTCACTGCAGTCAGTTCAGTGAAGGTTAGTAGAGAACTCAATGTCAGTATACAGGCAATCATAAAATGTGATTTACACCTTTAAGCAGCCTAGGCTGAAGTCTTTCTGATTTGTTCTATCATTCTAAGAGACAATGAGATGTTGAAGACCTTGTGTTTGTATGTGATCGTGACCCTAAACTAGACACAATCTCTAGATTTGTGACCAAGTTTTCCAGAGATGTTATAATAAAATATTATCCACTTAAATGCAAGGAAACCAATCAACGCCAATAAATTATTGAAATGTATCTGCTGATCTACAGGATGTTCCTGTCTGACACTTGAACATACCCCCATTTATTTTACCAACAGATACCTTACCCTATTCTGTGGACTTACTGCATACTGATATAAGGACTCATTGCAACTTTCTTTGTAACAGTAAAGCTCTGATCAAAATGGCAATTTTTTTAATGAATATGTTGAAAAAAGTTCCTAATTTAAAGAGTACCTGTCACCACGAATTGCGGTATAATCTGTAGGCAGAATGCTAAACAGCAGGAAGAGCTGAGCAGGTTAATATATAAGGGGTTTTAGACGCTGGTCTTAACAAACCCCTAGACTAGCGGTGGATCCGCCAGAGTTATGAAGAGGCTTCAGTCTCTTCATAACTTCTGTGGAGCCACCGCCGCTTCTAAATATAAGACAGCTGTCTTACATTTAGGACTTTTTCTACGGCTAAACCAGGCGTAGAAAATAGTAAATGAGACGGACCTGCCAGCCCGGAAAAGAATAGGACATGTTCTAATTTTTGCCAGAACGGAAATAGGGAAACGGAATGCACATGGAGTACCTTCCGTTTTTTTGCGGACCCTTTGAAATGAATGGTTCTGTATACGGTCCGCAAAAAAACGGAACGAACACAGAAAGAAAATACATTTGTGTGCAAGAGGGCTAAGTGTGTATACAGGGATAGCTGTCATCTTCAGATCAGAAAGAGCAGAGATTAGTATAAATTAGAAGTTTTACTGAATCTTTTCCCACAAAACTATAGATTAATCTTCTCAGCATCTCCTACTCTATAACATGCTGCCTGCAGATTGCATTGCATTTCATGATGACAAGTTCTCTTTAAACTGGAATTAGTATTTTAGTGGTTGACGCCAATGATTTTGATGGGATTCATTGATAATCTCATGTAGTCTGGCCATACACTGCAGATAACGGTCAGCTCAATGCACATTGTGCTGACAGCTATTCCTCGTGACCCCTCATACCAATGTTCAATCTGCTCGGCTGAGCATGCAGTAGCTTTACTGGAATCCAACAGCCTGATACTTCTTTCTCCAGAAATCTGCCCTTGGGTGAAGCTCAGTACAACTTATACACATTAGGCTGAGTTCACATGTGCATTGTGAACTCAGGCACTCTGATCCGGTCACTGTATCCGACATGTATGCTACATGCAGCATTTTTTGTCTGGCCAAAAGCCGGCATATGTGCTGGAAATCAGGCCGATTCCTGCCAGATCCCCATTCATTCCATGCAAGCTGGTATCCAGCTATGCCAGATACAATGAACTCTGGCAGTCTGTTCCTCTGCTAGGGTTTTTGCGGGGCAAACCCCACTATTCGGCAGACCTGCATACTTACCTGCTTCCCAGCGATGGCTCCCCCGCTCCTTCTCTTCACAGCAGCCAAAGCTGGAGAGAGAAGGATCAGGGAGCCAGCACCGGGTAGCAGGTAAGGCTACTTTCACACTAGCGTTCGGGTGTCCGCTTGTGAGCTCCGTTTGAAGGGGCTCACAAGCGGCCCCGAACGCATCCGTACTGCCCTAATGCATTCTGAGTGGACGCGGATCCGCTCAGAATGCATCAGTCTGGCAGCGTTCAGCCTCTGCACCGCTCAGCAAGCGGACACCTGAACGCTTCTTGCAGCGTTTTGGTGTCCGCCTGGTAAGGCGGATCCATCCAGACTTACAATGTAAGTCAATGGGGACGGATCCGTTTGAAGATGACACAATATGGCTCAATCTTCCAACGGATCCGTCCCCCATTGACTTTCAATGTAAAGTCTGGACGGATCCGTTCAGGCTACTTTCACACTTAGAATTTTTTTTAAACTATAATGCAGACGGATCCGTTCTGAACGGATCCAAACGTCTGCATTATAGGAGAGGATCCGTCTGTGCAGACATCAGACGGACCCGCTCTGAACGGTAGTGTGAAAGTAGACTTAGTATGCTTCCCTTTGCAGGTTTGCCCAAGAGGAAAGGTTTGTAAAAAAAAAAAAAAAAAGTGCACAACCCCGTAAATATAACAAAAATGTCTTTTTACTGTACATTCTCAACAACCCACATTCCTCTGGAGCAGTGGCTTCTAATTTTTGACCTATTCACAACTTCTCTATATTTACAATTATAATTGTCCAAAGTCTGGGACACTACTGCCAAAAGTTCAGCTACTAAGGTTGACCATATATCCTACCGTTTGTTATAGTTTGTCTTGTAACCTCCTGGTATCAGGGGTGTATATAGAACTCAATGATCCCCATACCAAGAATCTGAGAGCTCTCAAGGATGGACTGAAAGGAGCCACTGATACTCTGGATAAGGGGGAGAAAGAGTCTGCCAGTGCACAGACGATGGGGAAGTAGTGAGTGTTGAGATGGAAGGTGGGGCCTAAAGCCCAGGCAGGGACTCAGGATGGGAGAGACATTTTATTAAGTGTAATTAGGGTGTGGGACCTTTCATCCACGGCCTGGCCCCCTTCCTTCATAGCAACTGTGTAGTCTGCGTCCATTGGAAGTATGCAACTGCCTGGAATGGTGGAAAACCTCTGGAAACTGATGCCAGAAAAGATATCATGGCTTTCCATGGAAATGTTTCTGACATCCAGTGCATCAGTTATACCGCCAGATATTTCCCTGCACTGGACAGAAAAAGGCAGCATGCGTGGTTCTTCTGTCTGGCTGCAAACACCACATCGAGCATAGGAGGGAAAGGGGTGAGAGAATAAGGCCTAGAAACTAGGGAAAGAAGATATACACCTCCTAGTAACACCCTAATCAAAGTCCTGACTAACTACCAGCATGAACAGACCCCAGAGGTAGGCGAGATCATACACAGGAATACCTAGTGTCCTAACTCACCCTATAGGACCCTGGAACTAATGTCAGGATTGAGTCTACCTGTTTCTCCAAAGGGAAGGACAAACAGGAGTCTCCCTCAGGCCTTAATACAAATGACAGAGAAATGCAATACACAGAACCCAAACAAAATACAAAGGGAAAGGAAAGACTTAACTTCAAAGGAGCAATGGAACCCCCAGGAACTCAGCCGAGATCCAACCACAATCTATCCAAAAGGTCAAAACAGAAGCTATAAACCGCATAGCATTGTGAGAGAAGCAACTATAAATAGAGATGGTTAAATGACCCTAATAGCCACACCTGGAGAAAGAAGGTGTGGCCAGCACCAGAAACAACACAGATGTCATGTGATTCAAACGGAAAACATATCAGAGCAAACCATGTGTTGGCAGTCTCACCGATCTGCTGCCACCTGTAGCGGGAACGTCCGTGACAGCTATATCCAGCTATGGATGCTGGTTCGGTGCTCATAATGCACAAAAAGGTCATCAGATGTAAACCAAGCCTAAGGAATCATACAATGGTACTTCTCACATAACAAAATAATGGTACTGGGATCGGCATTTGGTGGACATAAAGAAAAGTTTAAAGATTGCATCTAATTGATTATTAACTCTTATAATTTGCCAGGTGGTTTAGTCAACTGACACATTGCGTTTATACTGTATAGTAAACCCCAGATTCTACAGATATCGGGTTTTAGGCCACATAAGTTCTTTTTATATTTTTACAAATTACATTTTTGTTTTGGCATTAGTGAAACACTGAAATCCTGAATTTGAGATGTGTTCATATCAACATGAAACATGAAGGCAATGTCGTATAGGAAGAGTTACAGCCAGCTCACCTTGACGTCCTGCACAGCGGTGCACGGAGCGGACTCAAGCCAGTCCCGATTGAAGATAGAAGAAATAGAAAAAATGCTCCAGCACCAAAATGGATAATATAATAATCCCGGTCTTTATTGTCACCACGAATCCAGGTGAATACAGCAATCAAAAAACACTGGTGCCCACCGGTTCCCAAGATCTACGCGTTTCGAACTGTCGTGTTCTTAGTCAGGATCCTGTCAGGATCTGGGCTAGCATTATGGTTAACACAGTTGAACCAGTATGTCTGTCTACTTTGTATACCTTGGTAAAGCCAAAAACCTCTGAAATCCCTCAGGAGCAGCTTGTGCTCATCTCACTAAGAGACACATGCTTACCATACTTGTTTAATAATGTCTACATTATTTTTTTTCTATTTAACTTGGATCTAAGAATAAGGGCTCATGCACACGAATGTATTTTCTTTCAGTGTCCGTTACATTTTTTGAAGACCATATGCGGAACCATTCATTTCAATGCGAAAAAAAAACGGAAGTTACTCCGTGTGCATTCCGTTTCCATATGTCCGTTCCGCAAAAAAATAGAACATGTCCTATTATTGTCCCCATTACAGACAAGGATAGAACTGTTCTATTAGGGGCCAGCTGTTACGTTCCGTAAAATACGGAATGCACACGGACGTCATCCATATTTTTTGCGGATCCATTTTTTGTGGACCACATAATGCATATGGTCATGTGCATGAGCCCTTAGGCTGAGTTCACATGACTGTTTTCACAGAATCCTGTTGTTTTTTTGTGTGTTTTTTTTTTCTCTTCTTCTGAACTCAGCCTAAATGATTTAACAACCTCATTCTGGTTTCCAGTCGGATTACTGTTTTTGTCGCGATGATTTCTTTTTATATCGCATCCTCACAAGATTTTAGGTGACATTTTTTACTACAAGCATTTTCTTTTACTTCCTCTCAAAACACGTAAAAAAAACTATTACAGTAAATTATTTTTTATCTTTTATCTCTGAAATATATTGATTTAATGGCACTGCTTTCTCTTTAAAGCCCCAGTTCATTGTTTGATAGCTTCATCATCACAGTGCAGACATTTCAGAGGTTTTGGTTTAAAATATAGCATTGTGAGAACAAAGTGAGAAACTTTTTATTTAATACATATTAAAGAAGATGTCCACTTTACCACATCCTTTCAAATGCCATTTTGGATACCTAATAAGAGTGCCATACAGTGGCGTAAATAGAGAAGTAAGGGCCCCATAGCAAGGATCAAACCAGGCCCCCAACACAGGACAGAAGGGGTTCCACCTAAACCCCTTTAAATGACCCTTGGACCATTTCTTTCCACTGCCTCGTTTGCTAAATGTTTCTTTAGAGGGTAGAGTCCTGACAATGTTTTCAACCCCAGTAGAAGAGGAGATGATCCCAACTAAGACTGAGCCCCCTCTTGCCCTGGGCCCCATAGCAGTCGCATGGTCTGCGGCTTTGGTTGTTACACCCCTGGTGCCATGGATAGATGAAGTGGAAGGAGCTAACAAAAAATTAAAATAAAGCCCACTCTTATCATTTATACTGCTACATATCCCTGAGCAGAATGTTCCAACCATAGCTGATCCCTCTCGTAGCCATTACTTGTAGGTGAAGAGTCAGTTTCCCCGTTGATTGTTTGTACGTTATTACATATAGAGAGGAAGAATCTGCTATAGATCTAAACCATCATCATAGATGGAGCCAAGCAGAGCTGGAGCCCCATAGCAGCTGCAGGGGTTGTGTCTATGGTATATACATATTGCTCTCTGTTCAGATACCTTAATGTCACAAACATTAGATAAAAGTCAGCCCAAACCATAACTCTAATATCAATGGGTATTTTCCTATCGATGCCTGATGACCGATACCAAGAAAAAGAAAGATTTCAACATGTTCGATCCTCTGCATGTTTGATCAATGCTCTACAGCGAGATAGGACAAAGCACTCTACAGTGTTGCACTCCTGTATGTCTCCTTCCTGATCTCTATCACCGGATCAATGCTCTGTGTTCTGCCAATGACCTTAGGATAGGTCATCAATATCAGATCAGTGGTGGCTCGACTCATGGAACCCTCAGCCATCAGCTGTTTTAATGGCTTTGGCGAGTGCTGCAGCCTTTTCTTTGGTGACATCACTTCTGTTGGTCACATGGCCTTTCTACAGTTGTGTCCTATTCAAGTGAATGTGACTGAGCAGCAAGACCAGGGACAGCTGATACACAATGCACGGTACTGTGTCTGGTATGTAATGAAGAATCCGCTGTGGCCCCTCCAAACAGCTGATCGGCTGGAGTGCTGGAACAGGAAGCCCCACAGATCTAATATTGATGACCTATCTTCAGGATAGGCCATCAATACTTAAACCCCAGAAGAACCCTACAAGACTTTTTTAATGAACCTGGCCTAGACGAGAACCCGCATAAAAGGTCTAAGGTCAAACTTTTGCACCTTTTTGTCAGTAAATGCTGCAGTATATACCGTATACATATGAGTATAGTGACCGCTTAGCCCCGCCTTTTGTCAGGCTGTAAGTATCAGGCGTAAATTAACCCTTTCACCACTAGCATGCATTTATCATCGCAGGCTCTATCTTACAGGATGCCATAGTTGTGAATGCCATGTCAATGGGCAGACAGCCCCAAAGTCAGAAGCATTAAATAGTTTACATACAAGATATGTTAAGCTATGTGCAAATCCTTGTTATTGGAAAATACTTAATGAAAAAATGAAATTCACTTCTCATTGTTAAAAATCATATATATCATTACCTCAGTAAAACACGGAATTCTTGCGTATTATATATACTGTATTTCCATTTTACTAACATGATTCCATGACTGGAGATCAGTGCATACAAATGAAATTGGTATTCCGGTAGTTTCAAGTTATCCCCTATCCAGGGGACAACTATTAGATCCATGAGAGTCCTACTGCTGAGACCCTCACAGATCACATGACCAGGGGCCCCATACCCTGCAGGACCCCTTGAAATGAATGGAGCAGCCAGTTCTGCATCATCATCCCTATGAGACTGCCAGAGATAGCCGAGTACAGCACTCACCATATAGATGATTGGAGTGGCAGTGCACATGCTCGACCTTCTGCTTTGTTTATTTTGAGAGGCCCTGCAGGATATGTGGCCCCTCTTTCCTGTGATCAGTGGGATAACTTGAAATTACCGGAATATTGCTTTAAAGGACATCTATTAGCAGATTTGTAGCTATGAAACTGGCTGACCTGTTGCATGTGTGCTTGGCAGCTGAAGACATCTGTGTTGGTCCCATGTTCATATGTGCCCGCATTGCTGAGAAAAATAATGTTTTAATATATGCTAATGAGCCTCTAAGAGCAACGGGGGCGTTACCGTTACACCTAGAGGATCTGCTCTCTTTGCAACTGCCGTGCCCTCTGCACGTTGATTGACAGGGCCAGGCAGTGAAAACGTCATCACACCTGGTCCTGTCAATCAGAGTGTAGAGGGAGCAGCTGTTGCAGAGAGAGCAGAGCCTCTAGGTGTAACGGTTACGCCCCCATTGCTCCTAGAGGCTTATTTGCATATATTAAAACATCATTTTCTCAGCAATGCGGGCACATATAAACATGAGACCAACACAGATGTCTTCAGCTGCCAAGTGACCATGTAACAGGTCAGCCAGTCTCATAGATACAAATCTGCAGACAGATGTTCTTTAGGCTGTGCAAATTGTACTTAACTTGTGTTACTTCTCAGGTCATTAGATTAATATTCAAATCGCCATATAATACATCCAAGCATTCTCCATTCTGAGTATATTAGCACACACAGGCTTCCTGTGTAAAAGGACTGACTTCCTCTTTTTCTCTCCCCAAATCTAGGTTCTGTATCAATAAAGTGGCATATTTTGAAATTTCCCAGAGCCTTTGGAACGGAGAACAATGATTCTCACATCACCACATATATTGTCGGGTAACAAGCATTATTTGACTCTTATCAAGAAAAACAGATGGAAACAATGGTCTGCACAGTCCACGATCCCTCTGTCAAGAAACAAAAAATGGTTCTTATATTCGATGGCTTTTTACCTTTAATAACATGTAAGCCCCTTTGGCACTGAATGGTTAAACAGAGCACCGTTCCACCTCTGGGAATATGTGAGATAAACAAGTTGGACATACCAAAAATTATTTTTGATTAAACTTTACCTTCTGACACAGATTTTTAAAAAGACCATCACTCATCATAAGACTGTGAATTCTAACAGACTTTGGAAACCTGATCTTCCATTTATTTCAGGTTCCATATGCAGAGAGCGCACAGCGTGTATCTGTTTTTAATATAGGACTGCAGGTTTCCAGGTCCCAATAACGAATACCCTTTTACTGATGATCAGCTTCACAATAAACAGACTAACAACATGACTTTTCCATTATTTGCATAACGATCAGGCCATTTACAATGGCAGACGCATCATGGCATTGCAAATTACATGCTATACAAATGATCCCTCTTGTAACTGCGTATCATATGACAAATGCTGCATTGGTGAAGAACAAAAGGTGTCGGAAAATCAGTCATTAATACAGACTGGTAATGACTCAAGTAATAGCTATTAGGCTCGACAGCTGGAATTTGTCATAACCATGTAGCTCACCATAGGCACAATAAAAGGGCTCTCACGTTGCACAGGGGCGTCATAAAGGAACAATCCAGGGGTTTATTGCATTTAACGCTCAATATATTTGATTTTCCCATTTTTATTTCCATTATTTTAACTTGATTCCACATAATCTCTCAGAAAATGAAGAAGCCTAAATGGCACGGTAGAATTTAATAATTTGATGAGTCTCCAATGCACTTTAACTTGCGTGGAGTCGAATACGTAGAATTGACACAGTGTAGCAAAGACAACCTACAACTAGGAAGATGAATATTTTCTGCCTTTATAAAAGATTCATATATTATACTGGTCATGACTCTTCATAGTACAATCTCACCTAGTCACTCATCACCCTTCTCCACACCTTTATGCTCATAATAACACATTACTTCTCCATCCCTCCCTGGAAATACATTATAATACATCAACTCTTAATGATTCACCCAACTCCTCACCAAGCACATTTACTATATTTTAGAAGATTTATCTTATCATTCTGATGAGAACCCCATTTCAACAGTGCTTCTTTGGTACTTTAATAGTGCTGAGTGCAAATTTTATCGCAAATATTGGCACTTTGCGAATTCGCAATAATCTAGAATATAGTGATATATATTCGTAATTGCAAATATTCTATTTTTTTTTTTCCATCAGTACTACTGCTTCTTACTTGTGAGCCAATGAGAAGGCTGCAATATCTTTGTCAGAGTTTAGCAACATCCCTAGAAACCAATAGGAAAGTTGCCTACCCCTTACTATATAGGAAACTCCCCAGCAGCCATTTTCTGCTGATTTTTTTTGCAGTTCTGAGAGAGAGCAGTGTCATTACTGTGCTCTCTGCTTTCATCTGGATCCTATTCCTCATCCAATTACATTAGATAGTTAGTTCGCTCATATATATAATACAGATAGTTAGTGGGAGATAGTCAGTGTAGGTTAGATAGTGATATAATGTAGCCGATAGGTTCCAGTGCAGGGTGTTAGGTAGTGTGATAGGAATTACAGTTTCTCTGCTGTCCATAAATACATGCTACAGACATAGCGCTGTGATGTCACAACAATACTTAGTTTGGTACTTAGATTGGTTGTTATGGGCAACTAAACCCTTCTTTACACCAGTTTGATAAATCTCCACCATAGATCTTATCGAATGAGCCACAATAACATTCATGCAAGCCACCAAGCCACCTATGCAAGCCACAATATCCTTACTTCCCTTTATAACCTCCATACCGGCCACAATGCTCCCCGAGTGCTAGCATTAAGCCCCATGACAGCCGCAATACCCCCAAGTCAGCTACAAAGCCCCCATAACAGTTGGAATGTCCCCAAGACATCTATAATGCAGAGAATGTAAGCCATAATGTTCTAAATGCACTATATGCCAACTAAAAAATCCCAATGACAGACCTCCTTTCCAGCCAAAATGGCACCCTTGCTAGCCATAATGCCCCATGCTTATCACAATGTTCTCTTTCATAAGCCTGTAGAGCAGGGGTGGCCAACCTTACAGACACAAAGAGCCCCCCAAAAAAGTGTATGACTACCAGGAGCCACAAGCTATACATTTACACACAAGTCACTGTATTTTTCGCCCTACAAGATGCACCTAGGTTTTAACAAAGAAAAATAAGTAAAAATAATATTTTTCATCTGATCTGAGCTCTTATAAAAACATTTTTTTCTTATTTTTCATTAGCAGAGAAAAAAATGAAAAAATATATTTTTCATAAGACCTCATATCAGACTCCTAAATCAGATCCCCAATCCTCATCTGACCTACAATAAGATCCCCAAACCTGATCAGGCCTCCAAATCAGACCCCCAATGCTCGGATCCGACAACACAAATCAGACTCCCAGTGTCAGAGCATCAGTTCTCAGATCTCCCCCCTTCTCAGATTTGACCCCCCATGCTCAGACCTGACCAACCCATGCTCAAACAAGCCCCCCATGCTCAGATCTACCCCCCATGCTCAAATCTGAACCCTCATGCTCAGATCTTCCCCTCATGCTCAGATCAGACCCCCATTGCCCAGATCAGGACCCCCCCATGCTCAGATCAGAACCTCCCATGCTTAGATCAGCCCCCCCACGCACAGCTCTATCATTTAAAAAAATCTCTTCCCTCTCCTGATCAGGCATTGGGCTCCTGCTTAGGCACCTGCTACTCTGCAGGTCTGACACTCTCTCCACTGTGACCTGATGAGCACAACGTCAGGTCATAGTGCATGTCTACACGTACTACGTTCTTACACTGTGTGCATCAGGACGTAATGGAGAGTGAGCTGGAGCTGCAAAGTAGTAACAGTGCCCGATCAGGAAAAGAGATCTGCACCTGGGGTGGATAGTGAGCCGGCCTGACTGCTTCCTGGCTCCACAGCTAGAGCCTCACTTGAAGAAGCAAAGAGCCACAGGTTGGCCACCCCTGCTGTAGAGCATAAACAGAGTAAAGCAAATATGCATATGCAATGCAACATGAGAATCATGTGGAAGACACGGTTCTTAAAACCACTTAAAAATGTTGCCATACACCAGGGATGGCCAACCTGTGGCTCTCCAGCTGTTGTAAAACTACAATTCCCACCATGCTTTGCTGTAGACTGATAGCTATAGGCAGTGTGGGCATGCTGGGAATTGTAGTTTTGCAACAGCTGGAGAGCCTCAGGTTGGCCATCCCTGCCATACACCATATTTACGCCATAATTTGCACTTCTCTAAACTTTTCTAAAGTGGCGAGAAAAGGGGGTAGGGCATAGTGGGAAGGGTCACCAGATTTGTTATAATTCAAACTAGGAACTGGTTTAACTTATAGCTCAAGTCTACGCCAGCCCCTAGCTGTGGAGGGCCCCAGATGCACCTAATTAATTAATCTTAACTAATTAAGAGGCATTAACCTTTTAAGAAATTAGCCACATCTCACTCAAGTGCCCAGGGGAATCAAGACTGGCTTAGGAAATGCCAGTCTAGATAAATCTCCCCCTACATGAAATTATATTATAATGGTGGAGGTATGAAGGCTCACCTGTAGCGAAGAACATTCACTTTACAGTCAAAACAGCTTGTTCTGCTCATTCCGAGTCAAAATGTCTTGTTTTTTCCTCCACCATCACGCAGCCAAGACAAGAAACTATTAGTTTAACATTCACATCTTTATTTAATTCCCTTGTTACCATTCAAGAGTTTTGGCTTTTGTAGAAGTGTAACCTTCCCTGTCTGTGAAGTCTTACTCCTCAGCATTAGGTCAATCTTGACTTTAGATCAACTCACACAATATTTATTCTAAAAGCAAGAGGTCAATTAACATTGCAGGAATATCTTAACTAGCGCTTTCAAATCTGATGTTTCTGGGCTGACATTCAGACACTGGAGCTGAATTTACTTTAGGGTTTTACACGTAAGAGTCACGGCTGGTGAAAACCGAGTCACATTCTTCCCAGTTATGTTTACATTGATATTAATTCAGATAATTACAAAAACAAATTACAGCCTTCATTTGACTTAATGTAACATTTACATCTGGTATCTGACAAAGAATCATAAGTTCTTCCACAATTCCGTGCAAGTTCACTTATCAAAGAAGGAAACAGTACATCAGTTTAACAAATGGTGTTAATTGATGGCGAAAAAAATAGAGTTGTGCAGTCTGCAGTATCAGCAGGAATTAATCTCAGATTTCAGCTCCTGCTATCCGAACAGAGCCTACGAGAATTTCTGTACTTCCTTGGATTTGTAGTTGAAACATTTATTACAGTGTTGCTCAAGGCGACAGAGAAATCTGGTAATATGCTGAGAACAGGGACTTCAATATTTGGCCTGTTGCTAATTACCAGAGAGTAGAAGTCATGGCTTTTTTTTGAGCTACACAAGCTGGGTCATACTAGCCCACAGGGCCTGTCTGGCCTGTGGAAAATCCTGCATGGTCCCATTATTTGAATCATACTTAGATCTCTCATGATTTCTATTGGACCTGCATTATATAGCAGAAATTTTCTACTCACAATATGGATTGGTGTGGACATCACAGTATAGATAGTCATGTATCCATTCCCCTTAGGCTGCATGGCAGCAAAGTTGCACGGCTGAATGACACCCCCTGCTTAGGGAAGGTGTGCTCCTGCACAGTCTCAGTGAGCTATCCCTTTAAACGCTGATACGCAGAACACCGATAAAGTTATTTTTTTCAATCACAAAGAGAACTGTGTACAGGGGTGGACTGGGAATTTAAAGTGGCCCTGGAAAAAAAAAACTATAGGTGGCCCCATGTTGTAGGCGGATCCAGATTGACAGAATTCGGGACAACAGAACCTTAGTGCGGCACAAAATACTGCCTCAGCAGAACCAAATACTACAGTTCAGCATAAAATATTGACACTCACATCACAGTATTCAACTGTATCACTGTCCTGAGGACGGCAATACAGCTGAATTCATGAGGGCACCTGTGCATGCCAGCTAGCGGCATAAGTACCTGACAATTAATGCTGAGAGGGTCAGATTGTTATGTACCCAGCCAACGGCCCCCTATAGGGTGTATGGCCAGTTTGCCCCTGAGTGTGTAACATTGCTGTCTACACCCTCTGTACGATCAGTTTTTAGCTTTGTGTTACTAACTAAAGCTAACAGAAAGATAAGGGGCATTCTGAGTGAGAGGATGGCAAAAAGAGATGTCTATGTACCAGAAGGAGACAGGGAGTATGTGAGTCTATGTGAGACAGATGGGGTAAAGAGCTCCGTCATCTATTTCCAGGGCCTGTATGATCTGTATGAAATCTGCTGGTGTAATAGTTTCTTAAGTGTGTAGACCTTTACCCGCCACTGGGTGCCAATCATTCTAGTGACGCTTTGCTCTGAGAGGCCCAATCCCCAGGCGGTGGTGACTTTCCTTCCCTTGTCAGATATCCTAAATGCTATAGGCTGGCCCATAATTTGTATTGCCCTTTGGGGTCCTTTCTCACTCACTAAAGGTTATCAGCCAGAGCTGTATCCCAGTACTGAGTTGGGGAGATCCTCTTTGGAAGAATGAACCTGGTCACCACAATTCTGGATATTAAATCAACAGAGACAGAGTTCCAGCAGTTAATCCAGCCAGTGCTACTATTGTTTGCAGTAGACCATATCCTACAGCGTACATATCCTGGTGGACTGCATGCTATAGTCACACCGAGAAACGTTCCTAGTAAAAGTCCAGTAAATTTTGAGCATCGTATAATATTTAGCACTAATCACCAAGGTTTAAACTACATTTCCAAGTGTTAATTTCTCAAATTAGCAATGAACAGATTAATAGTTTAAAAAATCAGTAGTAGAAGATGATTCCATAAATAGGAGGAACTAAAAAGTTTGCTGCTCACCGAGCAAGCACTCTTTGGGGTAGATGAGGGAGAGGGTGACAGAGAGGAGGCTGAGGAAAGTGAGGTAGCTAGCTGGGTAACATTTAGAAAGCGGGGTAGAGGGAAGAGTGCCAGGGAGGCTAGCCCTGATCTGACACACCCCAACAAGTTTGCACGTTTGGCAGATGAGGGGGATGTCAGTCCAGGGACGGCACTGCCGCAGCCGGACACTTCCTCTGCCAGTCAGGGGAATGTCAGCTCCGGTAAGCAGGGGACCAGGAGAGCAGGGCAGGCCAGACAGGTGCTGGTAGTGGGAGACTCAATTATTAGGGGAACAGATAGGGAAATCTGTCACAAAGACCGTGATCGCCGAACAGTGTGCTGTCTTCCTGGCGCTAGAGTTCGACATATCGCGGATCGGGTTGACAGATTACTGGGAGGGGCTGGAGAAGATCCAGCGGTCATGGTCCATATCGGAACCAATGACAAAGTTAGGGGTAGGTGGAGAGTCCTTAAAAATGATTTCAGGGATTTAGGGCAAAAGCTTAGGGCAAGGACCTCAAAGGTAGTATTTTCCGAAATACTACCGGTACCACGGGCCACACAAGAAAGGCAGCGGGAGATTAGGGAAATTAACAAGTGGCTCAAGAACTGGTGTAGGATGGAGGGGTTTGGGTTCCTGGAGAACTGGGCCGACTTCGCTGTCGGCTACAGCCTCTATCGTAGGGACGGGCTGCACCTCAATGGGGAAGGAGCAGCTGTGTTGGGGAAGAAGATGGCTAGAAGGTTGGAGGAGTGTTTAAACTAGGGACTGGGGGGGAGGGTAATTACACTATAGAAGGGGAAGATAGTGCAGATAGAGACCGGGGGCAAGGTAGTGGGACTGGGGGAGAAATGGAAGGAGGGACAAGAACAGTTCAGAAGGAAAGGTGTAGGGTAAAAAATATACATAAACCTCTCATATGTATGTATACTAATGCCAGAAGTCTGACTAATAAAACTGGTGAACTGGAATTAGTGATGTGTGAGGAGGACTATGACATAGTGGGAATAACTGAGACATGGCTGGATGATAGCTATGACTGGGCAGTTAATGTACAAGGTTACAGTCTGTTCAGAAAGGATCGTCAAAACCGGAGAGGTGGAGGGGTCTGCCTTTATGTAAAATCTTGTCTAAAGCCCACACTCCGTGAAGATATAAGTGAGGGACATGAACATGTGGAGTCACTGTGGGTAGAGATACATGGAGCTAAAAACAACAATAAATTACTAATAGGAGTCTACTATAAACCACCTAATATACCAGAGTCCACAGAAAATCTACTACTAAACGAGATAGACAAGGCGGCAAATCATAATGAGGTGGTTATTATGGGGGACTTCAACTACCCAGATATAGACTGGGAAACTGAAACTTGTATATCTCATAAAGGAAACAGATTCTTGGCAATAACCAAAGACCATTATCTCTCCCAACTGGTTCAGGACCCGACTAGAGGGACGGCCATACTGGACTTAATATTAACCAATAGACCTGACAGAACAACAGACGTGCAGGTTGGGGGACACCTGGGAAATAGTGACCATAAAGTAATAACCTTCCAATTATCATTAAAAAGAGCGTTTCTACAGGGAGAAACAAAAATACCAAACTTCAAAAAAGCTAAATTTAGCCAACTAAGAGAGGCCATAGGCCTAACTAACTGGGACAAAGTCCTCAAAAATAAAAATACAGCCAAAAAATGGGATATCTTTAAAAACATCCTAAAATCTCATTGTGAGAGGTACATACCGTATGGGAATAAAAGGTTAAGGAACAAAAAGAAACCAATGTGGATAAACAGAACTGTAAAGAAAGCAATAAATGACAAAAAGAAAGCATATAAAACCCTAAAACAGGAGGGTAGCACGGAAGCACTGAAAAACTATAAGGAAAAAAACAGAACATGTAAAAAACAAATAAAAGCGGCCAAACTAGAGACCGAGAGATTAATTGCCAAACAGAGTAAAACTAACCCTAAAATGTTCTTCAATTATATAAATGTTAAAAAGTATAAATCTGAAGGTGTCGGCCCTTTAAAGAGTAATGAGGGGGGAGTCGCAGAGAGCGACGAGGAGAAAGCAAAGCTGTTAAATATTTTTTTCTCCAATGTATTCACTGAGGAAAATAAACTGTCAGATGAAATGCTGAATGCTGAAATAAATTCGCCATTAAAAGTGTCCTGTCTGACCCAGGAAGAAGTACAACAGCGACTTAAAAAGATCAAAATAGACAAATCGCCAGGACCGGATGGCATACACCCCCGTATCCTAAGGGAATTAAGTAATGTCATAGCCAGACCCTTATTTCTGATATTTGCGGACTCTGTACTGACAGGGAATGTCCCACAGGATTGGCGCATGGCAAATGTGGTGCCAATATTCAAAAAGGGTCCAAAAACAGAGCCTGGAAACTATAGGCCGGTAAGTTTAACATCTGTTGTGGGTAAACTGTTTGAAGGTTTTCTGAGAGATGCTATGTTAGAGCATCTTATGGGAAATAAGCAAATAACGCCATATCAGCATGGCTTCGTGAGGGATCGGTCATGTCAAACTAATTTAATCAGTTTCTATGAGGAGGTAAGTACTAGACTTGACAGCGGCGAATCAATGGATGTCGTGTATCTGGACTTCTCCAAAGCATTTGACACTGTAAAAGGTTAGTATATAAAATGAGAATGCTCGGACTCGGAGAAAACGTCTGTAAGTGGGTAAGTAACTGGCTCAATGATAGAAAACAGAGGGTGGTTATTAACGGTACATACTCAGATTGGGTCACTGTCACTAGTGGAGTACCTCAGGGGTCAGTATTGGGCCCTATTCTCTTCAATATATTTATTAATGATCTTGTAGAAGGCTTGCATAGTAAAATATCAATTTTCGCAGATGACACTAAACTGTGTAAAGTAATTAACACTGAAGAGGACAGTATACTACTACAGAGGGATCTGGATAGATTGGAGGCTTGGGCAGATAAGTGGCAGATGAGGTTTAACACTGAGAAATGTAAAGTTATGCACATGGGAAGGAATAATGCAAGTCACCCGTACATACTAAATGGTAAAACACTCGGTAACACTGACATGGAAAAGGATCTAGGAATTTTAATAAACAGCAAACTAAGCTGCAAAAAACAGTGTCAGGCAGCGGCTGCCAAGGCCAATAAGATAATGGGTTGCATCAAAAGGGGCATAGATGCCCGTGATGAGAACATATTCCTACTACTTTACAAATCACTGGTCAGACCACACATGGAGTACTGTGTACAGTTCTGGGCTCCTGTAAACAAGGCAGACATAGCAGAGCTGGAGAGGGTCCAGAGGAGGGCAACTAAAGTAATAACTGGAATGGGGCAACTACAGTACCCTGAAAGATTATCAAAATTAGGGTTATTCACGTTAGAAAAAAGACGACTGAGGGGAGATCTAATTACTATGTATAAATATATCAGGGGGCAGTACAGAGATCTATCCCATCATCTATTTATCCCCAGGACTGTGACTGTGACGAGGGGACATCCTCTGCGTTTGGAGGAAAGAAGGTTTGTACACAAACATAGAAAAGGGTTCTTTACGGTAAGAGCAGTGAGACTATGGAACTCTCTGCCTGAGGAGGTGGTGATGGTGAGTACAATAAAGGAATTCAAGAGGGGCCTGGATGTATTTCTGGAGTGTAATAATATTACAGGCTATAGCTACTAGAGAGGGGTCGTTGATCCAGGGAGTTATTCTGATTGCCTGATTGGAGTCGGGAGGGAATTTTTTATTCCCCTAAAGTGAGGAAAATTGGCTTCTACCTCACAGGGTTTTTTTTTGCCTTCCTCTGGATCAACTTGTAGGATGACAGGCCGAACTGGATGGACAAATGTCTTTTTTCGGCCTTATGTACTATGTTACTATGTTACTAAATACATTTACCTAGTCTCATGAATTAACTAACAGTGAATACAAGGCTGGAGGCTCTCCAGCTGTTGGAAAACTACAACTCCCACCATGCCCTGCTGTAGGCTGAGAGCTGTTGTAGTTTTGCAACAGCTGGAGAGCCGCAGGTTGGCCAGCCCTGCTCTAACCTGAATTGGGCAAAAAAACTTAAATCATGTGTAGTTACAAGTATGACATTTCAATCAGTACTATGACTATATAATACAAGTTGTAGGGGCATATGTACTGCAAATGTAGGACAATCAGACAAATGACATTTACTGATATTACAAGTGATAATGTTTCAATGTATCAATTTTGGCTAGGGTTGAGCGAACCCAAACTGTAAAGTTCGGGTTCGTACCGAACTTTAGGATTTTTTGATCCCTGACCCGAACCCAAACATTTCAGTAAAAGTTTGGGTTCGGGTTCGGTGTTTGGCGAGTTAATGGCGCTTTTTGAAAGGCTGCAGAGCAGCCAATCAACAAGCGTTTAACTCGTGTGCCCTTAGAAGCCGTCACAGCCATGCCTACTAATGGCATGGCTGTGATTGGCCAGTGCCGCATGTGACCCAGCCTCTATATAAGCTGGAGTCACATAGCGCTGCACGTCACTCTGCTGTTATTAGTTTAGGGAGAGGATGCTGCTGCTGTGAGGGAGAGAATAGGAAAGAATCAGTTATCAGAAGTGCTTGTTAACTCAGCGATCTACCTAGATTTTGTTTTGTGGGTGCAGTGCACAACCTTTTTCCCTGACCTGAGCCCAGTGACCCAGAAAAATAACTTTTATCTGTCTGTTAGTTAGGTGGGAGGCGGCGGCAATTTTATGCAAGTTCTGTGCAACTGTTGCTGACAGTGCCTCCAGTTCCTTTACATTGTCTCCCACCCAGTCTCCTGCTGAAAGATCAGAGTTGGCACTTGCAGCTGATGTCCATCACTATTTCATCTCACCCCCTTGCAAATCAGCCAAGCTGAGTCCCAAGTTATGCAGCAGTCTTTTCTGCTTTTTGAAGACTCTGCTAGCAGGGTTTCTCAGGGCCATCCACCTAGCCCTGCCTCAGAAGTGGAAGAGACTGAGTGCATCGATGCCCAACCACTTATGTTTCAAGATGAGTACATGGGAGGACCACCGCAGCACGTCTCAGATGATGACGAAACACAGGTGCCAACTGCTGTGGCTTTCGAAAATGTGCAGACCGACAAGGAGGGCAGGGGTGAAGACTGGGTGAAAGATGATGTGGAGGATGATGAGGTCCTCGACACCACATGGAATCAAGGTCATGCGAGTGACCTGTGTAGTTCGGAGGAAGAGGCGGTGGTCGCACAGAGCCACCAACACAGCAGAAGAGGGAGCAGGGTGCAAAAGCGGAGCGGCTGTCCCCTAGACAGTACGCCTGCTACTGCCCACCGCAGCAAGGGACCGAGCACACCAAAGCCAGCTCCAAGGAGTTCCCTGGCGTGGCAATTCTTCAGACAATGTGCTGATGACAAGACACGAGTGGTTTGCACGCTGTGCAATCAGAGCCTGAAGTGAGGCATAAACGTTCTAAACCTGAGCACAACCTGCATGACCAGGCATCTAAGTGCAAAGCACGAGCTGCAGTGGAGTAGACACCTTATAAACTAAGAAAGGTCTCTGGCTCATCCTGCTTCCTGTTCTCTGCAGTGTCGGCCTCTTCATCCACTCCTGGAGTGACAGTGCCACCTGCCACCCCGCAAACAGAGGATCTGCCAGCAACACCACCACCTGGGTCACCAAGCATCTCCACAATGTCCCACGGAAGTGTTCAGCTCTCCATCTCCCAAACAATGGAGCAGAAGAGGAAGTAACCCCCTACCTACCCACGATCCCTGGCCCTGAATGCCAGCATTTCAAAATTACTAGGAAGAGGAGGTGGAGGATGAGAAGGAGGAGATGGAGGAAAAGGGACCGTGTTCACAGCAGGATGGCACACAAACCAGCTCATGGCCATCACTGGTGCGTGGCTGGGGGGGATACAGAGGACACAGACAATACACCTCCCACAGAGGACAGCTTTTCGTTGCCTCTGGGCAGCCTGGCACACATGAGCAATTACATGCTGCAGTGTCTCCGCAATGACCACTGAGTTGCCCACATTCTAACTTGTGCCGATTACTAGGTGGCCATGCTGCTGGATACCCATTACAAGGACAGCGTACCGTCCCTAATTCTGTCACTGGAGCGTAATCGTAAGATGCGCGAGTACAAGCGCACGCTGGTAGACGCGCTGCTGGTGGCATTCCCACCTGACAGCGAGGGCACAGTGGAAGCACAAGGCGAAGGCAGAGGAGGAGGAGGAAGAGGTCGCCCACGCAGCTGGGGCACCACCAGCACCTCAGAAGGCAGGGTTAGCATGGCCGAAATTTGGAAAAGCTTTGTCAGCACGCCACAACAACCAGCACCACCAGCTGATATGGAACATCTTAGCAGGAGGCAGCATTTCAGCAACATGGTGGAACAGTATGTGTGCACACGCCTACACGTACTGAATGACGGGTCTGCCCCTTCAACTTCTGGGTCTCCAAATTGGGCACATGGCCTGAGTTTGCCCTTTACGCCTTGGAGGTGCTGGCCTGCCCTGCAGCCAGTGTATTATCTGAACGTGTGTTTAGCACGGCAGGGGGCGTTATCACAGACAAGCGCAGCCGCCTGTTCACAGCCAAAGTGGACAAGCTCACGTTCATTAAAATGAACCAGGCATGGATCCCACAGGACTTGTCCGTACCTTGTGCAGAATAGACATGTATACCGGCCTTAACCAGCCATTGTTATACTATAGCGCAATTGCTCATTGTTGTATTTTGGATATTTCACACTCTTTTGGAGTGTACCCTAATAAAAAAATAATAATAATTTATAACTAAAAAACAGTGTTGGCTACCTCGTCCTCCTCCACCGCCGCTTCCACCTACACCGCTACGTCCACCGCCTACTCAAACTCCTACTCCATATGGAATTCCACCTCATAAATCAAGTTACATTTTTTAAATTTGTATGTATTTTATTTTATGTCATTTCACTAATTTGTCGAGTGAAAATCACCAATTTTTGGGTGTGATATACCACTGCTATACCTAGTACACACTTAAAAAAAATGTACAAATTTTTCTGTTACATATTCGGGTGAAATTCACCAACTTTTGGGTGTGATATACCCCGGCTGTACCTAGTAGACAGGTAAAAACATTTCACAAATTTGGGTAAATTTGGGTAACATTTGACCATTTTTGACGTGATTAAATCCCTGCTCTGCATAGGTGTATAAGCAAAACTTCGTGGCACTCTGCCGTCCGTTTGCCGCTGGAAGTCGGGTTCCCACCCCGTTTCAACAATAATATAAGAACTCCAGCAATAGCGTTGCAAAAAAGGAATCTTTTAATAGACATGTGCGGCTGTGTACAATTCATGACGTTTCGACCCTATACTGGCCTTCATCAGACTTCTGCCGCTTTGGGGTAGATATCCAGGATACAGGCGTCTGTGTGGATGTGCAATCGCACTGTCTGGAGAGGCGTATCCCAGACAGTGCGATTGCACATCCACACAGACGCCTGTATCCTTGATATCTACCCCAAAGCGGCAGAAGTCTGATGAAGGCCAGTATAGGGCCGAAACGTCATGAATTGTACACAGCCGCACATTTCTATTAAAAGATTCCTTTTTTGCAACGCTATTGCTGGAGTTCTTATATTATTGCTCTGCATAGGTGACAGGAACATAAATTTCAAAAAATCGCCTGTTACATTGTCAGGTGACATTTTACCAATTTTGACGTATACAAACCCCTGTTCTGCATAGGTGACAGGGAATTAAATTTCAAAAATTCTTCTTTAATTGATGCAACCCCCCTCCTTCATTCAATGCTTAAACTTTAACAAATTGTCCCACATTTGCGCTTTAATAATTTGTCCCACTTTTCCGCTCTATTATATTATCGAAAGTTGATAGAGCAGATATCCAATTGGATCGTGAACATCACGGGGACGTGCAACATGGTGGGGCAGTAAGTATGCACACGCCTACACGAACAGACTGATGGTTCTGCCCCCTGCAACTTCTGGGTCTCCAAATTGGGCACATGGCCTGAGCTTGCCCTTTACGCCTTGGAGGTGCTGGCCTGCCTTGCAGCCAGTGTATTGTCTGAAGGTGTGTTTAGCACGACTGGAGGGGGTTATCACAGGTTATATTTCCAATGTTTTGGGGTGTACCCTAAATTTAAAAAATTTTAATAAAATTTAAAACCAAAAACCAGTGTAGGCTACCTCCTCCTCCTCCACCGCCACTTCCACCTAAACCGCCACATCCACTGCCTCCTCAACTTCCTACTCCATATGGACCTTGTCCTCCAAGATCAAGATTATAATTTTTTTATTTTTACGAATTTTATGTTATTTGAAGTAATTTCCCTATCCACATTTGTTTGCAGAGCACTTGCCATGCTCTTAACCACATTTTGCTGGCATTTGCAGCCCTCTAGCCCTTTCCATTACATTTTTAGAGCCATTTTAGTGCTCAAAAGTTCGGGTCCCATTGACTTGGGGTTCGGGGTCAAGTTTGGGTCCTGAACCCGAAACATCCTGGTGTCCGCTCAACTCTAATTTTGACTATTGTATCAATAAACAATTGCCTATTGTTAATGTGCTTGTGCACATTGCTCTATAACAAACTACTTGTAATGATTATCACTAGGTGTAAACAGGCCTTTATCAAGCCTTGTAAATGTTTCAAGGCTGACCTACAAATAAGAACACATCCCAAAATATACAAATGTATAACCAATGTACTTTTCATACGTACACTTAGGGCTAGTTCACAAGGTGGATTTTGCAAAGGCAAAATCCACAGGGAATTCTAAGACAAACCGCTGCTGTTTCTCCCACAGTTTCTATATTTGAATGCAGCAGATCCACTTGCGGTTTAGACTCATAGAATGAAGCATAACCACGAGCTGACACCCTTTCCAGTTGCGGCAACCTGGACACTGCGCCAAGAACCGATACGTCGTATCTTGGTTTAGTCGCGGCTATAAACCATGACAGCATCAAGTGCAGATTGGAATGTAGATTTTGTGCTGCTGCCGGCAGCTTCTTGGTGTGGATTCCGAAGCAAATTCTGCCGGCAAAAGGCCCTGTGGGAAGTAAGCAAGGAAGGAAATAAATTCAGCTTTTCATAGGTCTAATTTAGCCCAAATACATGTTCTCTGAATAACTCATATTGAGGTCAAAATAGATATTTTATTTATCACACTAAACCTGGAATTTGTCTTTCTAATGCAAGCAAGAAAAAAGAAATATCAATAAACTTGTAATTGCCAAGAGGAAAGTAAGCTCTTTGCATGGGAAAATTTATGACCATTTTATCTTAGGAAAAAAAAAAGTGTTAAAAAATAAATGGTAACAGGAATCAAGGAACGTTCACGTACTGCTGATCACAAAAGCATAAGTCACTGAGCATATTGACTGCCTATCTCCTTCATTTAAAGCTTGCAGTGTGTAGGCTGACATTTTCTTTATTTTACATGAAACACCAATTGTTTTTATTAATGTATAAAGGAAATAGCTGGAGAATGGCCTAGGGTACAAATATCCTTCAATTAGGGAGATTTGTTTATCTACGATGTTTCGTGCCCGGTGCTATGAATACATTAGTGAGCAATTTAAAGGTTATGCCAATAAATATGCTTAGTGTGTGTGTAGACAGATAGATATTCAGATGGACAAGAGGATGGATAAACAGACAGATAAATAGATGGATAGATAGATGGATCAGGTAGGCGGGGGTCTGCTTTCTGGGACGCTCGCCAATCAGCTGTTTGAAGAAGCCGCAATGCTCTTCCTACATCAGTAACTTCGGTTCCAAGCATGGACAATACCAAGCATACTATATAATGGATGGCGCTGTGCTTGGTAAGCAGTGAAGAGGCCTCCTCAAAATGCTGATTGGTCCCTTGTCAATCTGATACTGATAACATATCTTGAATATAGGGTCAACAATATCTGAATCTCGTAAAACCTCTTTAATATGGCATTCAACCTAAAAAAAAAAAGAAAAAAAGATAAACGCTTTGTAAGGGGACTATAAATTCTCATATGAACCAGATAAAAGCTGGGATATTGGAATTTCTATATTATAAGATTCATATTATCTTGAAGGGGTTGCTCAAGGCATGGAAATTCTTTGGAAAAGGGTCAAAGTAGAATAAAAGAAGAGATACTTACCCTTACCTATCCCCTACAACTCCCCGCTGGTCTGCTATCAATGTGCAAGGAACGCCTGGAGATGCCTGCTCAGTCATCGCTCTGGCCAAGGGTTTGCTGAGGGGACATCTCTAGGCCATACCTGTACGTTAGGACCAGACCAGGAAGTGGAAACCAACAGAGACTAAATAAGCATTGGAACAGTAACTTACAGGGACCAGAGAAGGTAAGTATGGCTAATTTATTTTTATTTTTTCTCTCACTTGAAGCTATTTGTAAAGAGTTTTCCTCTACGGGACAACCCCTTTAACCTCGTAAATGGTTTTTGTTTATTGCAAGCTAAAATCAAGCTATTCCTCTGACATTCAGTGATTTTCACTCATCTGTCATCCATGACTTATATTTATACACTGAACATATACAGCAATTACACACCTACAAACCATGTGCACAGTTTATCTTAACACGAGTAGTTTTTACTATTCAAAACCCAGCGGAGGACTTGCTGGAGAGAAATGTGTAAATCTTTTCATTTGGCTGAGTGCAAACTAGTTGATGGCGGTCATTTTTTCCCTTTATGAGAGTGTTGTGTTTAATTGGGCATTATAGAAGACAGTGCTAACTGCTGCAGACCTCATCAGTGGCATTTTTGCAGCCAGCTCAGTGATCTGAAGCACCAATTACTTTCAGTGAAAAGCCATTATCTCTCCCTTGCTGCAACACCTTCATTTTGGATACGAGTTTCGATTTATTTTGATCAGACCAACCCCTGTTTTACATATAGATTTCTAAAGTAAAAAAGTAATGAAGCTTATTAGAAAAGACATAAAAACTTTAATGTGTGGTATTTAAGGAGGACCTGTCATGAACAGCTGCACAGCATGAGAAGAACCATGCCTCTCAGTAAGCCCATGATTCATTGAGAGCGCCTCAGAATTTCGGAAAGGGATCCTTCACCCTGCATTGTGCATCTGACCAATTCAGCAAGAGCAAGTGCCCTCCAGATCATCAAAAAGGTGGCACCGCACTTCCATGAATGCTTGTGCATGCTAGTAATAATGCTGGGGCAAATATAACGGCACCTTTACATACGTCTCCCCATTGGCATATTTGCCTCTGTTTCCCTGTCTCGGGTCAGGCGGCTCACACTTCTGCGACAGATTAGCCTTAAAGGGGTTGTCCTGCCATTTATATTGATGACCTATCGTCCGACACCCGGCACCCCTGGCGGTGCTCCATGTGATGGCTGCTTCCTCCTCACTACGCTATGCGTCATCTCCTCTGCAGCGATGGCGTAGTGTTATTATAAGTAAATGGAGCGAGTATTTGT
Source organism: Bufo bufo (assembly GCF_905171765.1). Classification (NCBI taxonomy): domain Eukaryota; kingdom Metazoa; phylum Chordata; class Amphibia; order Anura; family Bufonidae; genus Bufo; species Bufo bufo. The sequence goes on from NC_053391.1 coordinate 472,117,764, forward strand.
CATTACACTGCACCACCGTAACTTCCAAGATGACGGGCAGTACAATGAACAGGACGCAGTGCTGGCATGAAGTGCCGCCTTCTCTTCAAACAGCTGATCGCGGGGGATGCCGGGTGTTGGACCCCCACTGCTCAGATATCGATGACCTATCCTGACGATAGGTAATCTCATCAATATAAATGGTAGGACATACCACCTTTAAAGTGCAGGAAACATAAAATATTGACCACATGATGGTAAATCTGAAGTTAGAGCAGTAGCCAAAGGTTGCTAAAGCAAAGCTTTGATGAAGCAGCCATTTATGCAAAAGTGACAATAGCAAGTACAGACATGCCGGCTGACCTTGTCAGGGAACCTGTCATGTTGCATATGCAGTCCTACAGCATATTATAGAGCAGGAGGAGCTGAGCAGATTGATGTATGGTTTTCCAAGGAAAAGATTCAGTATAACTTATTTTATTCAACAAAATTTATATTTTTTCTCTGCTCAATAGTGGTTAGTTTTAACAGTTATTGACAGGTCTATATGAACCGTTATAAAGGGAAGGATGTCAATCACTGATTAGGACCGCCCACATGACTCCTAAGCAAATAAAGAGTCAGGAGTTCATTGATCAACCTACAAATTATGCAGAATATTTTCTCATCAACCAATATATCAATCCACTCAGCTCCTCCTGCTCTATAACATGCTGCCTGCAGACTTCATTGCATTTTCATGGTGACAACTTACCTTTAATTAGCTTCTCAAAAACCGATTGTTCAATTGATAAAGTGGCAGCTTTATCACCAATTTCTAAGAAGGCAATCAAAATTGAGAACCAAAATGGCTGTACTTCCTTTTGTCACTTTTGAAAAAATTGTCACTGCAACAAAACAGGAAAGTGAATATAATAATAAGTTTAAATAAATAAGACTTCATCAAACTGTGTGACTATCAGGGGCGGAACTACCATCAGGGCCCGCAGTGGCAGGGGGGTCCAGTGTCTGTCCTCCATTATGGCCTAGGCCTCATTTCTGGGCCTGTGCATCATTGTGCCTGTGGGCTTAGTAGAAGAGCGCACAATGCGAGGATCATTCCAGGCCTGACCTCGTCCTGTGCACTCTCTCAGCTCAGCACCTGCTTTGGAGAGCAGGATGTGCCCCATTCATCAGATGAATGCGGTTAGGTGAGGATTACAGTTTTTTTTTTCTTCTTTATTTTATTAACACCACACAGGATTCATTAATGTATGGGGGCACTAAGGGGGAGCCTTATTATGTAAGGGCACTAAAGAGGCAAAACTACTGTGAATGGGGCACTAAGGGGGCATGGTACTGTGAAGAGGGCACTAAGGGAGAGCACTACTGTGTGGGGACACTAAGGAAGCGAAACTACTGTGAAGGAGGCACTAAAGGTGCAAAACTACTGAAAATCGTGCACTAAGAGGACATGCTACTGTGAAGGGAGTGCTAAGGTAGAATGCTACTGTGAATGGGACACTAAAGTGGTATGATACTGTGAAAGGGGCACTAAGGGGGCATTCTATTGGGAAGGGGATACTAAAGGGGCATAACTTCTATGTGGGCCCTAAGGGGGCATAACTATTGTGTGGGGGCACTAATGGAAGGCATTCTACTCTGTGGGGGTACTTAGGGGGCATAACTACTATGTGGGGATACTAAGGGGACATAACTACTATGTGGGGGGACTAACGGGGTATAACTAGTATGTAGGGCCCTGGCAGGGTATTCTACATTGGGTAGGGGGGGCATTAAGGGGGTATTCTACTGTGTGCAGGTACTAAGGGAGCATAACTACTGAGTGAGGAGCTTGTCTGGTGAGCTGTCTAAACTAGCTAAAGAAAGAGGGGTTTGCGTGGAGTTACTCTAGGGATCCCTGTTCTTGGGCTGCTATGGGCCCCAGCCTTTTCTAGTTATGCCCCTAGTGACTACTGTTTTGACTTCTTATTTACTCATACATAGTTAGTTTCACATTTAGATAGAAATCCTTTTTGAGAGTCTTGATAGGATTTTTCTGAGCCAAATACCTGGCATTTTGTATAAAAGTACATTTTTCACTTATACTTTGTTGTTATAAGCCTCCTCTATATAAGTAAACTTGAACATGTATTTTCCAGACTTCTCTTGCACTTGGCTATTTTACTGCTCCATTGTACAAAGTTGTAATACAGTTGCCATAGACATACCTAGGACATATTTTGTACCACACTGTGCCTTTTATTTTTTACAGAGCTGCCATATTTCATCGGGTACAGCATACTGTATAACAAAGTAGTCTATAGCAATTCTTCCAGGAAAAAATATCTCCAAGTCCATATATGTGGTCCCTACAGAGCACACTGAATCTGTAAGGCTCCAAAACTAGGACGTGGTACAGCCTTTGTGCACTTGGTCTACTGTGTATGCAACCCCTAAGGGTCGTACGAGTGCCAACCTTCAACATGGCAAGTTGAATAGTGTTCATTAAGGACCTTTTAAATTAGAACATAACTTCCAGAACAAACAGCAGCATGAACGATCATTAACTACTTATGATTCTTTGTAGTAACATTCGTTTCCATTATCGTCAGCAACACAGTCCCTGTTTGCACAAGGTGATCTGCTGCCAACAAATGATAAATTCTCTGAGCGCATAAAAAAGGTGGATTTACACAGTACGATATGCTGGCAGATTATCGGAAATGAAAGTTCCTGTGAATGAGGGAAACGCTCGTTCATCAGGTGAAACTCAAAACAGCGACCTACTGCCCAGAAACAATGCATCTGTATGAGGACCAGCAATAGCGGCACAAAACAAACACAGATGCAGCGAAACACGATGCAGCGTTACAAGGTGGAGCATCGGAGCAAGGAAATCCTCGATGCTCCACTCATATGTAGTCAAGGAATAAAGAACAGCTTATATCCAGGTTCATCCCTGAATCCGGTGGACTCCTTTAAGTCTCATAGGTCAGTGAGACAACAACTTGCTTGGGAGACATGACCCGCCTGCTGTGTATAATGCAACGATCCACTTTTCAGTTAGAAATAATATGTCAATGGTTTGGTGAAGTAGTTTTATGTGGAGGTTAAGCATGCAATGATGACAAAACTTTCTTTTATCACAACTGAATGGGTTGAAACTGGCCTCAAGATTCAGTAGACTGGTGGATGCAAATCACGTACAAGAAGATGTCTATCATGGCTGCCTTATCTCAATAAAACTTGAGAATGGCCAAGTTTAGTGTTATTTCACATTAACAGGAAAATAAGCAAAAGCACCATTCTGTGGGAAACAAGCAAAGACTCTTTAGCTAATGCTGTTTACAAAATGCTCGGAGAGTTTACAGCTTCCCATATGCTAGGGAAACCATTCCATTACAAACCAATGTCTGGAGGCTTCAGACAATATGGCAAGGAAGTTAATGCAATTGAACCAAGGAAACAGCTATGACTACACACTCTATAAAATAACCGTAATTCATCATTCAGAAAACAATGGAAAGAAAACGTTCCTGCTTTGCCAGTTATAACATTATCAATCAGCTTTCTCTGACAAGTTAATGCTGTTGTGAATATTAGGCTTGCAACATTAAAAGTAACCTTAGTCTCCCTACATGAGCATTTCTAGATGGGACACAACCATCACTCATGAAAGTGCTGCATGGGTGAGAAGATAAAGTGATATAAGCTCGTCACTGCCAGACTGACCATCAACACACTGCAATGCGCAACCCATAAAAGATCCTCTGGCAGTGAAATGTTAAGGAGATATGGAGAAGCCCATTACACCGGCTCATCTTGTAGAAAATAATGTACTTCTAGTCATAGTTCAATGCTCTTCAAATGAAAGGAGGGAATGCAAATGTTATCTCCAAATATCCTTGTCTGAATCATAAAGAGGATGTTTTCTTTCCTACTGTCTATTCCCAACAGATGCCTGGCACGGCATTAACAGGCTATTTGGGTAAATGTATTATCGTAATGTAATGGGCACTAATTCTTTCGCCATATGTAGCGAATAATGGAACTTGCCATAGGGAGAGTATATGAGATGATGAGAACAACGTTGTGAATGACATTGGAAAGAAGCCATGTACAAACGATGGACATATTTAATGAAGAACTGCCTCCGCAAGTGCTGAAAATGACAAAAACAATACTACATTCAGTATGTGCTGCAATAAATAAGATAGAGTCTATCTATGAGTCTTCTTTTTGGTGTAGGGATAGTTATGACTGAAAATGTAATCTAGTCAATAGCAAGGAAAAATTTTGATCATTTGATTCCGAAAATACACTTTTTTCTTTATTTCAGGCCTCATGTCAGGCATATAAAATACATAGGGTTCATCTTCCTCTTCCAAGAGGTTGAAACGTAACTTTTAATTAAGATATATGTGCAATGATTCCCAAGTTTCATAACCCATTGGAGGACCAATGACTATAGGGGCCTGTTATAGATTACTCCAGGAGCTGGTGAAATATAAATATAAAAACAGCTACCTAGCTCCAGTGATTTCTTCAGGACTACCCTAACCATATATATTATGTACCTAATAAAGAGTAGTACATACAGTTCTTTACATTGGGCTGTACCACAATGGGCTTCATCCATATTCCTCATAAATCACAAGCTCTTGCAAGCAGGACCCTAAATGTTGTTTGCTGTGTTTATTAGTAGATGAGGTAGATAATCAATTATGAAATTCGTAAATTCAACCTGAATTTTTCAACAAATTTGGTGTGATTTGATTTAGGAAAACTGTAATAGGAAAGAAAGAGAGAGAGAAACTATCAGAGCACTTTCAATTCATTAGAATTTATTTGGACCCAAATCTAATTTGGACGGGTGATTCGGCCAAATTGGGCCAAAAACAAATTTGAAGAAATTTGCTTATCTCTATTTATTAATTTACTACTATGTAATGTCTGGTTTTGCTTCTACATGCTTCTTATTATAATTTAAATATTATAAAACTTTATTTTAAAAAAATTATCATTTTTAACACTACACAGCCTCCATGCTCCTGTCAATCAGAATGTGCTCATGTTCCCATTAGAACATCTCCTTATATGACATTTAGACATGTTAGCAGCACCAGTGCAATGACTGGCACAAGGCGGAGACATTGGAGTAGCAGTTAGACAGATAGATGGGCCTGGTTGCTGTGTTCAGGATAGATTGAAGAGGGGAGAATCTGATGAGGGGTAGGCCAATTAGTAAAGAGTTACAGTAATCAAGACGGGAATGGATCAGGGTCGCAATGAGAGTTTTTGTTGCTTCCATAATAAGAAAGGGGCAGATTCTGGGGCCTAGTTTGGTTCATAATGCATATTGAAAACCATTGTATGTCAGGAGAGATTAACTCCCCACCAAACACCAAGAGGGAAACGGGGAAGCAACTAGGCCTGGACACCGGGAAAAGGGAGCTGGTCACCTCCTAAAGCCACCCTAATCCTGACCCTGACTCTTACCCGTATGAGCAGACCCAGATGGTAGGACGGCTTATGCCCAGGAACCTTGGACCCTGGAATCCCTGAAAATCCCTAGGGATAATGTCAGGGCCTGAAACATCCTGTTCCTCCAAGACACGGAACAACAGGAGTTTCCACCGGCCTAGATGCAAAGGAAGGGGGAGACAGTGAGCCACACTGGAATGGCAGGCAAAAACCAGCCGCAGCAAAAATGACTGGAACCCGTGCCAATGTACTCGAACCCACACACCAACCAGGACACATTACAAACAACATACACAGGAATCCAGCACACCAGTAACTGCCTGGACACCCATGCGGACAGGATGCATTGCGGCCCCAGGCAGAGCTGCTCACTGACTTGTGGTTCAACCTCCGGGGAACCCAGGGGCCCTCTTGCTGAAGGCACAGATACACAGGGAGATGTCTAGCATCCATGCAGGACTGAGCATACACCATAGACAGACCAGACATGGAACACCAAACAAGACATCACAACACCCACCCATACATAAACAAGACCATACAACAAAATGGATAGTGCAGGGAAGGAGACAACGGGAAGACATCGGAGAGACATCGATGTCCCACTAGGTGACCCTCAAGGACTGGGCAGATGGAACACCCAGGAAAGGAGCAAGGCTCCAGCACCAACAAAGGCTGGAGTACATCAGCCTACAGCCTACAAGTCAGACAATATAAACCCCTAGTGGCCACACCCAGCCAGGTAGTTAACCCCACCAGTACCATACAGAGACAGAACCAGAAGAAAGGAGGAAGGTAAAAACATGCTGCAACATGTTGCCCCTGGCAACCAGCATGCACGGCACACATGTCACGGCAAACAACAACAGTACTGAGACACAGCCATGACACAATCCTTAGCTTTTTTTTATGAGGACAAATTTCTAGCATTAGAAAATATTATAAGATTTAAATCTAAAGCTAAAGCTGGCCATACACATTAGATTAGTGTCATCTGAACCTGTAAATTTTGACAGGACCAGCCAACTATCTAATGTGTAAGGGGGTGTCTCAGCCTTCCTCTGACAATATATGCTGGGAAAAAGGCGGATCGGACTGCTGGATTTTAACATGCCCGAATGTCACGCTTTGGTGTAGGAGAGAAACACCACACCAAGCATAGGAGGGAAGGGGGGGGGGGGGGACAAGGAATCAGGCCTGAGAACTAGGGAAGGAAGATGGACACCTCCTAGTAAAACCCTAACCAAAATCCTGACTGACTACCAGTATGAACAAACCCCAGAGGTAGGTGTGTTCATACGCAGTAATACCTAGAGTCCTATCTAGCTCTATAGGACCTGGTACTAATGGCAGGGACAAGACTACCTGTTCCTCCAAAAGGAAGGACGAACAGGAGTCTCCTTCAGGCCTAATACAAACAATAGGGAAATGCAACACACAAAACCCAAACAAAATACAAAAAGGGAAACGAAAGACTTAACTTCAAAAGGGCTATGGAAGCACCAGGAACTCCGCCGAGATCCACACACACCAGCTTTCCACAACTGAAACTGAAGCTATAATCCGCACAGCATTGTGGGAGAAGCAGCAATAAAAGGAAGGTTAAATGACCACATTAGCAACACCTGAGGCAAGGGGTGTGGCCATTACCAGAAACAACACAGACACCTATTGGTCCACAAGGAAAACCTGTCAGATCAAACCCTGTGTTGCCAGTCTCAACGATCTCCTGCCATCTGTTGCGGGAATGTCCGTGACACCGAACCTTTTCGTTCTTAGTGGAGATAAGCTGCTTGGTTTTGGCCAAAAGCCTAAGGCCAACCTAACTCATATGGACTGTTTCACACATAATAGCACTCGTTTCATTCCTATTTTTGGTAAAGAAGTTTAATTATTAGAATATGGAGCTCATATATACTCGGAGAACATTAACTCTAACTTGTTGGAGATCCATGCAGATGTACAAACTCTCTGCAGATGTTTCCTTAATTAGAGTCCTATTCATGGTCTGAATGCTGCGACCCTACAGTACTTACCTTACAAAAGTGTATAGAGTATTTCAGAAAAATAAGGTTTGGAGGTATTAGGCACATTTTAGGGATTATTTTGATACAATTTAGATTTACGTCCATGTCTCTTAACATTTCTTTACATGTATACATGTAATTACCAAATAATGATGATTTTACAACTAAACATGGGAACAAAGCTAAATATTGCTTTTCTTTGAAAATTCAATGCATGTTAAAACACATAAATCATAACAATGCATCTTAGCATATAAATTGAATTTGGGATATGAAAATGTATTTAGCTGTCATTTTAGCAAAAGTATAAATTATGCTGATTTTCACAGTAAGCTATGAGCTCAAAAGAAAATGTGGGAAAGGTGAACATATGTATCTGGATATTTGTGCATTGCACTTATCTCTACCTTACACAATACATGGAACATAGTCATACATATGCAATGTTTTTTTTTTTTCTAAGAGGCCCCAAGATTGTGACTGCACTGTTTACAGATGGTAGCCATGCTCTTAAAGATTTTTTATTATGCTATATAAGGACCTATAACTGGGTTTCAAGCTGTAATGGTCCTGAAACTCTACTGTCAAACATTAGTGGTTGTCATTTACCAGTTTCCAGTAATGTAGAAACAAGAACGTTAAAGAATATACTATTAAAAAACTTTAGCCAAGAAGGTATTTTTTATTTTATGGCCATACACATAAAATTGCTGATGGTCAAACACTTACCAGCCAGAAATGACCCCACCACTACCATACATATGTGGTTTGTAGGAGTGTGAATGGTATACGAATAGATAAAGGAAAGTAGGCAGCTGCAGGCATCGCTCATCTCTATGCCATACAAAGGTTTGGACAGAAGGAATCAGACCAGCCCAACTCTTCTTTCCCCTGACGAGTGTCTCTGTACTTAAGCAGGTCATATACATTAGATACATTTTGAATAAAACTTATAAGATAAGGAAGCTTTGAGACTGAGACTAAAACCGGCACAATTAGACAAATTATAAGAATGAGCTTTACACGTGTTATATTTATGTTGGCCAGACCTGCTGGTCATCTAATGTGTCTGGAGGTGTTCTGACTTTCCCTCAATGGCAGATGTCAGGGGAAAGAAGAATCAGACATTTAGAATTTTAATATTTCAATCATTTTCTTCTTGAAGTGATAAGCTGCTGCCAGGGGTGTCAGGCCACTGCTTTCTCCTCTCTCCCTGTTTGGGGCACATGTATGCTTCGCCAAGTGGCACATACATGTGTAATATGCATGGTGTTACAGAAGCCGATATGGATCTGCTGTTGGCTTAGGTTTCCACTGCAGGGGAGTAGTCTCTGTTCAGTGACAGCTGACTCATGGGGGTCAAGAGACAAGATGCATGAAATCAAGGCAATGAGCTGAGGTCAGGGCAGGCAGCACATGTACAATATGCTTAACGGTCCAAAGGTTGGGGCAGGCAGCAAAGGATCAAATCTGGTAAGCAGGCAAGGGTCGAGCGCGAGTAGACAAACTGAACTGTAGCACACCTTAGCAGCAACTAGCAAGCTAGTAAACCTGTTGGGAAGTTGCCTCCTTTGCTGGCTTGATTCATTTTTTCTTCACGTTATACATCGCTTGTTTCCATGGTTACGACCACCCAGCAATCCAGCAGCAGTGGCCATGTTTGCACCCCTACAGGAAAAAGCGCTAGCCTATGTGTGGTCCTATGGTCCTGGCGACCAGAGAGGCCATCACTTTTTAGTTTGCAAGCATGACCACCACTGATGGATTGAAGGGTCGTCGGAACCATGGAAACGAGCAGTGTATAATGTGATGAAAAAATTAATCAAGCCATCATATGGACAATCAAAATAAATTTGTAAGTGTCTTGTATTAACTTTTTCTACATGATAAGTGGCACTTGCTGAAGTGAGACAACCCCTTTAAATAGCCATAGGATAGGCTGGGAACTAATTAGGGTGTGTGCACGCTGGCCCTTTAAGAGGCCGAGGGAAACACGCGATAAGTTGCACTTGCTGAAGTGAGACAACCCCTTTAAATAGCCATAGGATAGGCTGGGGACTAATGAGGGTGTGTGCATGCTGGCCTTTTAAGAGGCCGAGGGAAACACGCACCCTGCCCTAGGTAGCACAGACCTAGCAGTAAGGGCAGAATATCATCCGTGCTCTGGCACTTTGTTAGCAGGGAGGGAGCAGGAAGATGCCCGTGGGCATGGACCTCTGGAGCTAACACAGCACTGTGATGAGCAGGTTCGGACTGGCCCACCAGAGTACCAAGGGATCCTCCAGTGGGCCCAAGCTCTGACAATAACAGACCCCTAATAAAACAGGGCCCTTAAGGTCCTATATACACAGAGGGTGGTGAGTATCCCAAATATTGTGCCCACTGGGAGCAGAGGGACACTGGCTTCTGCAGACCACTGGCATTACATATGGCCAGGCTCAGATTGCTGGACTTTCTCTTCAAAATCACAAATGTGTAAAGGTGCCTATTACATTTATTTTCTATGCAGCATGTGTTGTATTCGTCAGCTGTGTTAAAAAAAATATATGGCGCATCTACTGAAACGCAACAGTTCTACCTGTCCTACAATTCCATCTACTGCATTGACAAAATGTCTCCATGTGTATGGCCATCTTTACACTGTTTCCTGACTCCTGCCTTAGAAAGTATACTATCACTTTAATGAAATTATTCTTGCTGTTATTTTCTGGATATCCATGGTTGAAAGATTACATTGGTTGTAATTAGTAAATAGTTTTAATGAGCAACATAAGACCATTTCATCTTTCTGGCCACATATTCTCAGATCACTTGGGTCAATTATCTTTAATACATGTCAGGAAACTGTGTTCCCTTGAATGTATTAATTTATTGCCTTCCTCTGTTTTAATGAGTTCAATATTATGGAGTTTTGTGGTCTGTACTTATGAGGTCGCAGCAAGAATAATTTATGTTTCGAGGTACTGCTCACATCGGCCTATGTTATTTTTATTGTTTTATTAACTTTTTCACAAGTAGACTGTTATGCATGGTCATGCTCATTCATATCAAGGGTGCTACAAACTAAAAGCTGTTGAAATCTGGTATGGTGGAAGATGAGAGCATGTAGATAGATATAGATGTCACCATCTAGTCAGAATACAATAGGATTATTCATTTGTTCACAGGGATATATATCATAATACCCATTGAGCCTTGACACGTAGAAAGAGCATTGTGTAACTGCGCAATCATTTGGGCAGTGTAGTATTGCTCACATGGCAGTCTTACTCAAACATGGAGAAGGCTCCCACAATGTCACTGCAATAAATAGACACTTGTAATACCTAAATTAAAGAATATAAACTTGTCTAACCCATGGGAAGCCACATCTAGGCATACATTTCATCTGGAGCAGGTGATGCAGGAGAAATGTGGCTTTACAATCTGGACATTGATTGGACATCCATGTTATACATGAACATGCCAGACCTACCAGCTAAAGTCACTTCCTGTTCTGGTGTTTAGAGAGGAGGAAACCTCCCTATGACATCCATATGCCCTCAAAGGACTTATGAGCAGGGGTTGTAGATGTTAGAGAAGGCCATTAATGATGATCATACAAACATAATGATGTTACTAGTATATTATGACCTTTAAACCTGCCCATACATGGGCTTGTTGAAACCTATGGTGGGTGAGGCTACTTCCCAGATGGCTGTTTAACTAGTTTCTTTACTAGCACATTAGGGATGACATAATGGTATGGATGGACATTTTTATATATTATATGGATTATTATGGATGGACATATTTATATTATATGGACATCATACTGGCCCAAAATATTCCGCCACCTATGGTGAGCTTCAAAATTCACAAATGGTTAACAACCTGACAGAAGAAGACAACCTAAGGAATTATGCTTACTAGTGATTTCTTCTCAGTCTGTTTTGATGTCAGATGCTTTTAAGGCTCAATAGTATCTTCCAGACTCCAGAATAATACACTATAGTAAAGCAATGGTAATCCATATTTATTAACACGACAGACATGCTGTCAACGAACTGTTGAGCATACTAGCATATCTCTCACCATCTTTCAGGCTTTAGGCAAAAGATTACAAACATATGTCTCATGACAATAATAGCATTAGCAAAGGATTACTATTGATGCCACAGTCTTTTGTGAACCACATGTACTGTGCAATATCAAGCACATAGGCGGATATTACAGCATGCACGGCCCGCGTCTCCTAAGAACGTTTACTGCTGGCTGTAAGGACGCAGCCTGTAGCGTACTACATTCAGCAGCTGTGTGCTCGCTCTTGGGGAGAAAAATTAATCTAGATGTCCCTGGAATGCATTTATACGTTTGCTTTTTACTAAATGTTACTGGTTGTTTCTTAAGTCTTTAAATGCAAGAAAATAACTAATACTAAGCATGACGACACATGCTTCCCCATAGAAATCATTTCTCCTTGTGAGTCTCCTAAAGAACAAAAGATCAGATGATAGCCTACCTTCAATGATTTTCTAGATATTGAAAAAGGCAAAATCTAAGAAATTCATATGATCCGTGTCAGGTCTTCAAGCTATAAATCTATTAATGAATGGCCAGCTGGGTGTTACTAGTGGGAGTGTTCCTTCATTTCTGAAACTGTCCAATATGTGCTGCCTGTCTCAGACTGAGCAGAGACATATTTTTTTGATATTGATGGCCTATGCTCAGGATAGGTCATCAGTATGTTATTAGTAGGGTCTGACACCTGGCACCCCACAGTCAGCTGTTTGAAGAGGCTGTGATGCTCTGGTGAGTGTTGCAGCCTCCTCACAGCTTACCATGTAGAGGGCTGTACATTGGACAGCAGTTGTGCTTGGTAATGCAGCTCAGATCCATTCATTTGAATGGGACTGAGCTGCACCTAGACCATGTGACTGATGAACATGATGTCACAGCTGATCGGCGAGTCGGACTCCCCCTTCCCCCAAGTACTTATTGATGACCTATCCTGAGAATAGGCCATCAGTATCAAAATCCCAGACAACCTTTTTAAGTAAATATGTTTTTCCATCATAGCAAATGATCAGTGAGGATCAGGGGCGTCGTTAGGGCAAAACATTCGGGGCTTGAGCCCCGGATGTTTTATTTAGTGCCCTGAATGTTATGCTGGATTTCTGGTAGCATTTTTTTGGCTATTCCAGGGACCTTTTATATTGATTGGACCTGGGCAACCCCACAGATCATCCCCCACCCCCCTTGTACTTGTTCCGCTACTTTCCTGCTACGCCGGCATGAGTTCAGTCACTTCAGTGGCATCGGTGCTCAATCCCGTCCTGCGGCACGTAATCCCGCAGACCTGCCGAGGGAGGACACAGGTCTCGTGGGATCACGCACCGCAGGACGGGATTGAGCACCGATGCCACCGAAGTGACTGAACTCATGCCGGCGCAGCAGTTAAGTAGTGGAACAAGTACAAGGGGGGTGGGGGATGATCTGTGGGGTTGCCCAGACGGCTAGGCCCTTCACAGTAGTTATTAACCCCTTTCAGCAGTCCCCCAGTCACTGAAGGGGGGACTGCTGAAAGGGGTTATTACCTACTGTGAAGGCGGGACTGCTGAAAGGGGTTAATAACTACTGTGAAGGCAGGACTGCTGAAAGGGGTTAATAACTACTGTGAAGGGGGGACTGCTGAAAGGGGTTAATAACTACTGTGAAGGGGGACTGCTGAAAGGGGTTAATAACTACTCTGAAGGGGGGATTTCTGAAAGGTGTTAAAGTACAAGGGGGATCGGGGGATGATCTGTGGGGTTGCCCAGATGGCTAGGCCCTTCACAGTAGTTATTAACCCCTTTCAGCAGTCCCCCATTCACTGAAGGGGGGACTGATGAAAAGGGTTAATACCTACTGTGAAGGCGGGACTGCTGAAAGGGGTTAATAACTACTGTGAAGGCAGGACTGCTGAAAGGGGTTAATAACTACTGTGAAGGGGGGACTGCTGAAAGGGGTTAATAACTACTGTGAAGGGGGGACTGCTGAAAGGGGTTAATAACTACTGTGAAGGGGGGACTTCTGAAAGGTGTTAAAGTACAAGGGGGGTCGGGGGATTATCTGTGGGGTTGCCCAGATGGCTAGGCCCTTCACAGTAGTTATTAACCCCTTTCAGCAGTTCCCCATTCACTGAAGGGGGGACTGCTGAAAGGGGTTAATAACTACAGTAAAGCCCCCCCGGGCGATGGGGGCATGGCTTCATGGGGTGGGGCGTGGCTTAATGGGGGCGTGGTACAGTGGGCTTGTGCCCCAGATGTTTTCAGACCCTAGCAACGCCCCTGGTGAGGATCCAACTTCACTTGAATGGGGCTGGCTATGTTATAATTTCCTACACAGCAGGTGGCTGTAGGTGCCTCTGTCCAGGGAAAACCAGCTAATCCAGCACAACAGCCCTTCACAGTTGCAGCCCCACTTATCATAAAGTGGTTAAATATCTAGCAATATATCATTACTTTCTGTGAGATCTCTTTAAAGTTGAGCTATGTGTTTTTCAGAAACTCTTGTTCAAAATAGTGTAAAAAACTATATATTATTTAAAAAAAATATGTCATAGATATTTTCTTGTGTCTATTATATGTCTTGATTACATAAATGCTTTCATCGTCTTGCTGTCAGTCTCTTTGGTCACAGTGGACCTGGAACTGTCATCAGGAAACTCCTAGCATCCAGGTATGAAACACTTACTGCTACGACCCCCTGTTAAGGAGTGCTGAGTTCCTGCTAACAACTGGGAGGATGGGAAGGAAAGGTGATGACCACTCTTGCCATGATTGCTACTGTATATACACAGAAAACTGAAGAGAACACGACATGATCGCTCTCAAAGTGCACAACACCACAGTTTTGATGGGGAAGGGATTTTAAGTAGAAAAACTTTCCTATCAGTGATCTAAAGAGTAATATCAAGACCATCACTTTGCAAAGATGGACTTAAAAGTAGGTTGTCAATACATTTTAGATGGTTGTCTCTACTACCATACACATGCATGTTCAGCTCGGGTAAGCGTGCCGTTCATGTATCCTAAATGGGAAGCAAAGAAAAAGCCACTACCAGACATGTGCACCAGTGGCTTCATGAGAACAAATGGAACAGCATGTTGAAATCCATTTGCCTAATCCTTATCTGCCATCAAGGTAGTGTTGGAAGAACCTCTCTACACGCTCATTAGATAGATGGCCGGTCCCACCAAAATCAGCTAGTTCAGTGGGCATACATCTATTGTCTATGGCCAACTTTATACCGCATTAAAAGCCCAAGCATAAATTCAGCCCTGATTTCATTTTATGTATGTGATCAGTGTTCTCCAATCATTATCATTAAAGTATAAAGCCAGATTGTCATTGCTAACATGAGACCTGTTTTTGTTAATCCTATCATATTCATGACAGACCTAAGGGGAACTGAAGGGTAGTTATAAAACTTTGCACATAATGAAATCCATTGCTCCCAGTCCAGGGAAATGAAATTGTTTTATCAACATCCCAATCATATGCACTAATTTCAAGGATTCTGGAAAATGTCATGCAAGTGACCAACCAGAACAGACCACGTCTTTGCCCTTATTTAACTCAATGGAAAAGTAACACATTAAGCACACACTTTATAATGCAGGGCAATCATACAAGACTACCCAGTGCACATATGTCGAGAATGTGAATGTGATGTACACATGCAGGACGCATACAATATGCCACATATGTTGGAATATCTTTTATGTCATTTTTAGAGAGACGCTGTTGTTAATTAGTCAAATGCTTCACATGTCCAGATTCAAACAAGAAAGAAATAATGACTTTAGCCCCATGATCCAGTCAGACAGGAAGAAACTCCAGCAGTAACTGGAGACAGATGACTCTGCAGCAGAAAGGCAATGACTACATTACTACAAGTTACCAGACACACGGTGAAGAAGGACAGAGCGGCCTACAATCACGATTACGCCAGTACACTAAACATCTTGTCACAACCAGTGAGCTCAGGCTCAATGGAAATACAACAGCGGTCTAAATGTACTCAATAAGATGAATGTCTACAGAAGACCCCAGGAGCCGCTCAAGCATTCCTAAACGCTTATACACCTTGACCTTTTCATCTAGTCTAGGTATTCAATTCAAACCATGGACTCAATAGTAAAAGGGTTACTTTATAGCAAGTAAACAATCAACTTGTGTGGGCAAATTGCTACTGGAAACCTAAGCTCACTTTTACCACCTCAAAATATTTGTGGCCACTTACAAGTTTGGCAAGGTCAGAATTTTATGAATGGAATACAAATGATGTACTAAAATGGAGAAAAGAGGACACATTTGTTACCAGTTTCCTGATGAATGATTATCTAGGAAACTTCAAGAACACCACAATGGGATGTCATTTAGAAATCTGCACGTCATCCAGATTACAGCATTTGGACATAGTTACAACTGGACATAGTATAGAAGCCACTTATACTGTAGAATGAGTTTTGTAATCTCCAGCAGT
Source organism: Bufo bufo (assembly GCF_905171765.1). Taxonomy (NCBI): domain Eukaryota; kingdom Metazoa; phylum Chordata; class Amphibia; order Anura; family Bufonidae; genus Bufo; species Bufo bufo. The sequence continues at coordinate 472,133,745 of NC_053391.1, forward strand.
TCCCTATACAGTTGACAAGCATACAAAAGTCAAAAGTCAGGAGCCAAGCTCTTAGATATAGTCATGGTTGATCACAGCAATATTTGGGAATCTTAGATATTTATAAATAGGCTCTTAGGCTGATGCCTGTGGTGTTTTTTCATATACAATAGCAGTAGTAGTATAATAGTAGGAAACGCAAATACCTCAAAAACACAATAGACACAATAGAATCCAAAACTTTGCATCTCTACAGAACTGACAGAAACTTCTTGTAAACGGCCCACTTTCATGACCAACCGAGCTGGTAATAATTACGAACATGTCGTTCATTCCCAATAATTGCCTACTCATAATTGCTACTGCCATCACTCATCTTCATACAGATTCATTGTTTCTAGGCAGCAGAACAATGATTGGCATATGGGGGCACACATAAGCCATGCCTCTTTCCCTGAGAAGTCACACTGCTTTCCCATGAAGCTATGCACCCTCGTCAGAGCCCCAGTGTAGAAAGGTGTCTAAAAGAGTTAATAAATTTGGTTTAATGCATGTACGACATCCCCCCCCTCCCCCAATGATTGTTTTAGCCAACTGATGACAGATCATCATCATCTGAAATTTTAGTCAGCTGAGTTTGAAAATTTCATCCGCTAGTCAGACAAAAGATCATTCATTCAAACAAAGACCAATTATGGATGAAAGATCTTTCTTTGAAAGAATGTTCCTAGAAAGATTATTTGTCCATTGTCAGGTTCCACTGAACATGTATAGCCAATGTGAATGACTGCAATGGCCAGTATGGACTAAAATATGTATGGCCGTGTCTGCAAAATGATAATTCACCTGATGATCGTTGGTTCAACTGTTTTTCAACCATCAGCCAACTTTTATCTAATATGTGTGACTACCATCACAGAACAGTCAGGTGAATTATAGTTTACTATCAAATATACAGTAACATAAGGGCTGGCCTTAAGGTGACCATACATATTAGACGGGAGTTGGCTGATGGTAGAACAGTAGTTGAGCATTTTGTTCACAATGAAACCTGGCGATGGACAAAAGATCTTTCTGGAAACTTTCTTTCAAGCAAAAATATTTTTTCTGACTATTGGGTAAAAATACTAAACACATACAACTTTATTTGAGATGATAATGGTCTGTCATTGGTTGGCTAAAATTATTAGGGCAACCTAGCGAACATGTATTTTTGCAACACTTCCAGATGATTATACGCAGCTCCAACATAGCATTAATAGAATACCAACACGAAAACTATACAATACTCAGAAGGGATTCATATAAGGTACAGCACCACATACTGTCACAACCATGAGAGGAAGTCAACAGAATACAAAAGCAGCAATCTCTGCACCTCCTGACAAGTCTATGAAGGTTGCCCTTTGTGAGACTGGCACTGAATAAAACCTCAGCTGTGCTGCCAGAGAGCTTCAGTGATAATATGGGCTTGGTACGTAAGTCTTTGCATTATCTTAGAATTTGAATGAAAGAAAACAGAATATTTTTTTCTTTTATTTCTACTAAATTCTACAGAAAAGTTTAATCTCTGACGGTTGGTCTCATTAAAGATTCACATATAAAAGCCACAGCAGGTTGTCTTCCTGCTTACCATATTCGCAGTCATTATATTACATGCATACAACCATGTGAACTTATGACATGCATCTCACAATAAAATCAAATCTGCTGCTTCCAAGAGCAATTTTATGAAGCAGTCTAGTGTAATAACTACTATCAATCTTAGGATATTAACTGTTCATCCTTGGTCTAAAGCAAACACTGCCGTAGCAGACTGTTTTTCTTTCAAACAGACAACCTATAGAGATATAAAATTAGCTCACGGCAAGGGCAATATCCTTCCCTATTTCTAGATGCAACATGTGCACTTTGAATAAGAAAATTAGCTGATAATCCTGTGTTTATTTGATTTTTTTAATAGCTTGTTAGAGACAAAGAGAAATCCTTTTCTTGACATTTGGGTTTAAACTAATTGAGTTTTCGGGATACTTTACTCTATTGTGTACAAGGGAAAAGTCAGTTCTGTAATTTGTGATAGATACCAGAATGCTATAAATTAAAATATAAAATTATTGCAGTTATATTTATTTCCCTACAGTGATACATTGTTCCAGCCTGTAACTGTAACCATGTTATAATATTACAGCCTGGACATAATCACATTCTGTCCTCTACAAGTAAAGAACAAGATCTCATTTCCTACCTTCTTACCGCTTTATAATGTAATATATAGTATATACACTGAACACTTTCTGTTTTGCTCCCATTTTGCATGAGCTGAACTCAAAGATCTGAAACATTTTCTACATACACAAAAGACCCATTACTCACTTTTCCTTTGCTGAGATAATCCATCCCACCTCACAGGTGTGGCATATCACGGTGCTGATTAGACAGCATGAATATTGCACAGGTGTGCCTTAGACTGCCCACAATAAAATTCCACTCTGAAATGTGCAGTTTGATCACACAGCACAATGCCACAGATGTCGCAACGTTTGAGGGAGCGTGCAATTGGCATGCTGGACTGCAGGAATGTCTACCAGAGCTGTTGCCTGTTCAATGAATGTTCATTTCTCTACCATAAGCTGTCTCCAAAGGCGTTTCAGAAAATTTGGCAGTACATCCAACCGGCCTCACAACCGCAGACCACGTGTAACCACACCAGCCCAGGACCTCCACATCCACTGGTTAGAGTTGAGGGAAAGCTAAATGGAGCAAAGTACCTAGATATTCTTAATGAAAAACTGATTCAGTGTGTTCTGGATCTCAGACTGGGCTGAAGGTTCACCTTCCAACAAGATAATTACCCTAACCACACAGCCAGGACAACACAGGAATGGTTAGGGACAACTCTGTGAATGTCCTTGAGTGTTCCAGCCAGAGCCCTGACTTGGACACATAGAAACTTCTCTGAGGATACCTAAAAATGGATGTCCACCGATGGTTCCCATCAAACATGACAGAGTTTTAGAGGAGAGCAGAATGTTGCAGAGAAGAATGGCAGAAAATCCCCAAATCCATGTGTGCAAACCTTGTGATATTATACCCAAGAAGGTGCTTCAACTGAGTACTGAGTAAAGGGTCTGAATTCTTATGTCAATGCAATATTTAAGTTTTTACTTTTAAATAAATTAGCAAAGATTTCAAGCATTCTATTTTCACTTTGTAATTAGGAGGTTTGGGGTATTGAGTGCAGAAGGATGGGCAAAATGTTGAACTTTTTTTATTTTAGCACAAGGCAGCAACATAACAAAATGTGAAAAAGTGAAAAGGTCTGAAGACTTTTCAAATAAGAGAGAGAAAGACAGACTGACAATGTGTCATATGGAGGGGTGACGACTCCCTAACAAATTTATATGATTGCATTATTGCTACTCCCTATAAAATTCACCAAACCTTATACGGTTACCTTCCTTGATGTACAGGTATGCTTGGATGATGAAAGACTAACCACAGATTTAGATGTTAAAACCAACGGACAAAAATCAGTTTATTTTCAAGCTGGCACTCGGGCTCTGATAAGAAATCTATCCCCTGTAGGAAGTTGTTTCGAATTTCTCATATTGTAAATGGAAACACAGATCTACAGGAGAGAGTGAGTAGTACGTCCATTACATTAATAGAGAGGGTCTATTCACAGTGAGTGGCTGAATGAAATGTAATGTTACAATTCATACCAAAAGAAACAAAGGAACCATCAGATACTGTTTATACCCAGTATCATGCATATAGTACACAGATCGTGTGTGTGATAATGAGCCACTGAAAAATACAAACTATCCCTTCATTCAAGAAATACAATAATCTTCCCGAGGTTCATATAGAAAGGGGACGACACCTCATGCACAACTGTTATTAGACCTTTCCATCAGGGGCGGACACAGGCAGCAAGGGGCCCCTGTGCAAAGGATATACCTGCCCCCCCCCCAAACCACACATACAAATATAAACATATATGTGCAAATAAAAAACATCTTGTGAATATGGTTACAATATGTATATATATTCTTTTCATACTAGGTCACACTTCTAACTCTGCCCAAAGCATAACTATACACACCCAGAACCCTTAATGCCCCCACGTACTAATTATTCCCCCTTTGTACCAGTACACAGTAGTTATGTCCAGATATGTGCCCCCTCACAGTAGTAATGGTCAGATATGTGCCCCCTTCACAGGAAGTTAAAAAAATATACTCACCTAGTTCCTCATGATCACAGTTCAGCCGCTGGCGCTCCACAGCAGTAGCAGGATGTAGTGTCACACATTGCTCTGCTGGTCTGTGTAGGAGGAGGAGCACAGCAGATTCCTGGCCGCCATGCTCCTCCTCATACACAGACCAGCAGTATGATGTGTGACACTACATCCTGCTACTGCTGTGGAGCCAGGTCCATGTTTAGATTTGATGCTGCCCTAGGCACTTAAGTGCCAGCTTTCTCCCCCAATGAAGTCCATAGCTGATGGTAAAATGCTCCCTAGGCCTTCAGGTATCCCTCAGGACTCCCTCATACACTTGGACAATTAAAGGACTGACCTGTTACATGTGCGTTTGGCAGCTGAAGGCATCTGGTACCATGTGCTTATGTGCCTGCATTGCTGAGAAAAATTATGTTTTATTATATACAAACGGAGACGTTACCATTACACCTAGAGGCTCTGCTCTCTCTGTAACTGCCGCGCCCTCTGCACTTTAACATGGCCCGGTGAGATGACATTTTCACTGCCAGGCTCTGTCAAAGTAGACAGGGTGCGGCAGTTGCAGAGACAGCAGAGCTTATAGGTGTAATGGTAATGCCCCAGTTGCTCCTAGAGGATCATTTGCATATATTCAAATATTCATTTTTCCCCCCTCAATAATGCAGGCATATATGAACATGGGCCCAACACAGACCGACACTGATGGGTGGCTTTAGCGCTGCCCTAGCCATTTTACAGGCTAAGGCAGCACTAAAGCATGTCCATTAGTGCCAGTGTCATCACCGGGCTCACTGCCTGGCGGAAGCAACCCCCAAATAGTATCCCCAGTGGTAATACGGCTCGCTACAGTGCTCTCAGTACTAATAAGGCCTCCCTATAGTGCACCTCTTATAATCTATAAGGCACTTCTATAGAGCCCTCAGTAGTAGTAATGCCCTCCACCACTGCCCACAGTATTTTTAATGTTCCCTGCAGTGTCCCCTGTAATTATAATCCCTCCTGCCGTACCCCCGGCATTATAATCATCTCTATAGTGCCTCCATAAATTATAATGTCCGTCCTCTCCCTCCTGTCTTCTATACCATGCAGTCGCATGTAAATAACACCAGTCGTCTCCCACCAGTCTTCTATATGATACAGTCCTATGTAAATAACCTATCTTTCATACAGTCTTCTATACCATGCAGTCCCATGTAAATAACTTCACCCCTCTCCCTTCAGTCTTCTATACCATGCAATCCCATGTAAATAACCTAAATCCCCTCCTTCACCCCCCTCCAACACATAGTCCCATATGAATAACATCACTCCTTACCCTCCAGTCTTCTAAAATATCCAGTCCCATGTAAATAACACCAGTCATCTCCCTCCAATCTTCTATAACATACAGTCCCATGTAAAAAAAACATATCTTTCTTATAGTCTTCTATAACATACAGTCCTATGTAAATGACACCCCTCCCTTCAACTCCTCTAACATACAGTCCCAGTTAAATAACACATTTCCCTCCCACTAAGCAGGGAGGAGGTATAATGGGGAGAACCACATATCCCAGCATTTCTCTGACACTTACATTCATTCCATGGTATCACAGATCTCCACTGCAGAGCTACCTCTTTCTGCACTGGTCACATGACAGTGACCTCATCACAGGTCCTACCTCCACTGCTGAAAAGATCACATGACTATGATGTCATTGAAGGTCCTTCAGCTATGGAGAGTAGTGCAGTAAGTGCTAATCAGGCCCCCCACCACCCTCCCACCCCAAAAAAATAATAATCCACCCCCTCCCGACCTCCACACCAAGGTGCCCAGGTTACCCTGTTGGCAGAGGTAGGGAATGAAAAATATGATAAGATAAAAAAAATAAACGCCTCTGCTGGCACTGGGATGGGCCCCCTCCCTTGCTGGGCCCCTGTGCAGCTGAACCAGGCGGTATATCCACCCCTGCTGCAGATGATCATGTATAATTGTCATGAAGGAAGTGTTTGGAGAAGGATACCACTGCTATTATATGCAGCGATCTCCTCCACAGTATGGGAAGGAGCGATCTCTAATGCCATCGCTCATCCTCATACAGAACCACTATTTACCAGAGTGATTAGATTGCATGATCTTCTGCAGGCATCAATGATTTCTAGCCTACATAAAAAATGCAGTTGCTCGATGAACGTGTAATCGGCTGCACTTTTACACAGGCAGATCATCGCTAACAAGGTTTCCTATAAACGCTTGTTAGCAATTATCTGCCCGACCCTTGGCCAGTGTAATACAGGCCTTAGTGAAACTAATAATGTTCTTAGACATTCCCCTGATGGCACTTATCTATGTGACAATTCTGCACAATGCAGTAGTGTCATCGGGGACACTCGTTGTGTATATCCACACTCAGGCAAGCAATTGGAATATAGTATAGTACCTCAGGCTCAGAGTGTGAGTAGCTCCATAGTCCAGCTTTGGATACATTTTCTTGCCATTTGAAAAGTGCTGTGACCTCTTTCTAGGTGAGTAATGTCACGTTCATCGATCACATGGCGTCCGCGCAGCTCAGTCCCAAATAAGTGAATGGGCTTGAGCTGCAATCCCAAAAACAGCCACTATACAATGTACGGCTCTGTGCTTGGACACAGCACTTACCGGAGCACTGCAGTCTCTTTAAACAGCGGATCGGTGGTGCCAGGACTTGGATCCCCACAGATCTTATATTGATAACCTATCCTGAGGATTGGTCATTGATATTCTATTCTTGGGAAAAAAAACTTTAAATCCTGTCATAAAACACTAGGGTGGCAAAAAATTTGATCTACATGAAATAAATTATGATATAAGTATTTCATTTTATTCTCATTCACCTGCAATCCCTGATATTAGAAGACTCTTCATGTTATGAATTTACACAAAGGTCCAGTAGTTCATGAAGCTGACATGGGGCCCTGGAGTAGAGACCATGCTCTCAGGAGGGGCAAACCTCTTTCCTATAGCATAGCAAATTTGACTAAAGGGGGCTTTTTCCCTTAAAGAGGGATTAACCAGCAACAGTAGAGCGCCCAATTATGGTTTGTTGGTGTGATCAGTACGTAGCCCAAAGACGCATTTACACACACCGAGCAGCAGCAGATTATCGGGAAGGAAGCGTCGTCGTTCCCGATAGCTGCTCATTCAGCAGAGGAGACTCCTGCATTTACATGCAGCGATCTCCTTCACAGTATGAGGACGAGGGATTGAAATTGCATTCGCTCGTCCTCATACAGCTGTTTTTGGGCAGCACATCACTGTTTAGACATCACAATGTGCCACCCAGAAACGCTAATTTTGAAGCCTGTACGAATGACAGGATCACCCAATGAATGAGCGTTTCACTTGTTCATCAGGTGATTGGTGACACCTTTACACGGGCAAATTGTTGGGAACGAGTCTTCGCATGAACATTTGTTCCGAATAATCTACCCAATAATCAGGGCGTCTAAATCCACATTAAGGAATGTTCTACCAAAAATGGCTAGATGCATATCAAATGACAAATGTAATCAATGTTGCAATTAAATTAGCACTGAATGATATATAATTGCTCCAGGGAAACTATCCTACTACTGTAAGGCAATGTGGAGACCTGTTGGCCAAGGTATATGTGTTTTATCTTCCTTTTTGTGATATTACCAGACAACCGTCATGGAAAAATCTAATTTATCCTGGCTGCATTTATTATACCTTTAATGAAGTGTATATGTCACATCTGGTATCTGTAATAGGTCAGTGGAGAGGTGAAAGAATCTGACGTGATGGTTGTCGGTCTATATCAACAGTCCCTTTACACAATACAATGACACAACACAGCTGCTGTAATGGCACCTGACAGGGAGTGCAGAATTATTAGGCAAGTTGTATTTTTGAGGATTAATTTTATTATTGAACAACAACCATGTTCTCAATGAACCCAAAAAACTCATTAATATCAAAGCTGAATATTTTTGGAAGTAGTTTTTAGTTTGTTTTTAGTTTTAGCTATTTTAGGGGGATATCTGTGTGTGCAGGTGACTATTACTGTGCATAATTATTAGGCAACTTAACAAAAAACAAATATATACCCATTTCAATTATTTATTTTTACCAGTGAAACCAATATAACATCTCAACATTCACAAATATACATTTCTGACATTCAAAAACAAAACAAAAACAAATCAGTGACCAATATAGCCACCTTTCTTTGCAAGGACACTCAAAAGCCTGCCATCCATGGATTCTGTCAGTGTTTTGATCTGTTCACCATCAACATTGCGTGCAGCAGCAACCACAGCCTCCCAGACACTGTTCAGAGAGGTGTACTGTTTTCCCTCCTTGTAAATCTCACATTTGATGATGGACCACAGGTTCTCAATGGGGTTCAGATCAGGTGAACAAGGAGGCCATGTCATTAGATTTTCTTCTTTTATACCCTTTCTTGCCAGCCACGCTGTGGAGTACTTGGACGCGTGTGATGGAGCATTGTCCTGCATGAAAATCATGTTTTTCTTGAAGGATGCAGACTTCTTCCTGTACCACTGCTTGAAGAAGGTGTCTTCCAGAAACTGGCAGTAGGACTGGGAGTTGAGCTTGACTCCATCCTCAACCCGAAAAGGCCCCACAAGCTCATCTTTGATGATACCAGCCCAAACCAGTACTCCACCTCCACCTTGCTGGCGTCTGAGTCGGACTGGAGCTCTCTGCCCTTTACCAATCCAGCCACGGGCCCATCCATCTGGCCCATCAAGACTCACTCTCATTTCATCAGTCCATAAAACCTTAGAAAAATCAGTCTTGAGATATTTCTTGGCCCAGTCTTGACGTTTCAGCTTGTGTGTCTTGTTCAGTGGTGGTCGTCTTTCAGCCTTTCTTACCTTGGCCATGTCTCTGAGTATTGCACACCTTGTGCTTTTGGGCACTCCAGTGATGTTGCAGCTCTGAAATATGGCCAAACTGGTGGCAAGTGGCATCTTGGCAGCTGCGCGCTTGACTTTTCTCAGTTCATGGGCAGTTATTTTGCGCCTTGGTTTTTCCACACGCTTCTTGCGACCCTGTTGACTATTTTGAATGAAACGCTTGATTGTTCGATGATCACGCTTCAGAAGCTTTGCAAATTTAAGAGTGCTGCATCCCTCTGCAAGATATCTCACTATTTTTGACTTTTCTGAGCCTGTCAAGTCCTTCTTTTGACCTATTTTGCCAAAGCAAAGGAAGTTGCCTAATAATTATGCACACCTAATATAGGGTGTTGATGTCATTAGACCACACCCCTTCTCATTACAGAGATGCACATCACCTAATATGCTTAATTGGTAGTAGGCTTTCGAGCCTATACAGCTTGGAGTAAGACAACATGCATAAAGAGGATGATGTGGTCAAAATACTCATTTGCCTAATAATTCTGCACGCAGTGGATAGAGAAGGAGGTAGTATCAGGTACACTAATAGCATTGCACTATTTTTGATGTGGATTCCATATTGTACAGTGCAATGAAGGTGAAAAGGCATAGAAAACCCCTTTCACATGCAGAAAAAAATCTCCGCAGATTTGAGAGCATGCTCAATTTTTAAAAGACAAAGTATACTCTATTCAGCTGTGCATTTGCCCTGAATTATTTGCAGATTTCATTTACTCCAATCCACATGTAATCCGTACGTTAATACATGCAAATACAGCAGGGGTGGGATTCAAATTTTTAACAACAGATTCCCTACTCAGCGGTGGACACGCAGCGTCACGACACATGTTTACATATACATAAACCATATACACTCACCTAAAGAATTATTAGGAACACCTGTTCTATTTCTCATTAATGCAATTATCTAGTCAACCAATCACATGGCAGTTGCTTCAATGCATTTAGGGGTGTGGTCCTGGTCAAGACAATCTCCTGAACTCCAAACTGAATGTCAGAATGGGAAAGAAAGGTAATTTAAGCAATTTTGCTCGTGGCATGGTTGTTGGTGCCAGACGGGCCGGTCTGAGTATTTCACAATCTGCTCAGTTACTGGGATTTTCACGCACAACCATTTCTAGGGTTTACAAAGAATGGTGTGAAAAGGGAAAAACATCCAGTATGCGGCAGTCCTGTGGGCAAAAATGCCTTGTGGATGCTAGAGGTCAGAGGAGAATGGGCCGACTGATTCAAGCTGATAGAAGAGCAACGTTGACTGAAATAACCACTCGTTACAACCGAGGTATGCAGCAAAGCATTTGTGAAGCCACAACACTCACAACCTTGAGGCGGATGGACTACAACAGCAGAAGACCCCACCGGGTACCACTCATCTCCACTACAAATAGGAAAAAGAGGCTACAATTTGCACAAGCTCACCAAAATTGGACTGTTAAAGACTGGAAAAATGTTGCCTGGTCTGATGAGTCTCGATTTCTGTTGAGACATTCAAATAGTAGAGTCCGAATTTGGCGTAAACAGAATGAGAACATGTATCCATCATGCCTTGTTACCACTGTGCAGGCTGGTGGTGGTGGTATAATGGTGTGGGGGATGTTTTCTGGGCACACTTTAGGCCCCTTAGTGCCAATTGCGCATCGTTTAAATGCCACGGGCTACCTGAGCATTGTTTCTGACCATGTTCATCCCTTCATGACCACCATGTACCCATCCTCTGATGGCTACTTCCAGCAGGATAATGCACCATGTCACAAAGCTCGAATCATTTCAAATTGATTTCTTGAACATGACAATGAGTGCACTGTACTAAAATGGCCCCCACAGTCACCAGATCTCAACCCAATAGAGCATCTTTGGGATGTGTTGAAACGGGTGCTTCGTGCCCTGGATGTGCATCCCTCAAATCTCCATCAACTGCAAGATGCTATCCTATCAATATGGGCCAACATTTCTAAAGAATGCTATCAGCACCTTGTTGAATCAATGCCATGTAGAATTAAGGCAGTTATGAAGGCAAAAGGGGGTCCAACACCGTATTAGTATGGTGTTCCTAATAATTCTTTAGGTGAGTGAATATGCAACACACATAAATACACCATATACATTTTGGCACGCCCCCTGCGCAGCTCACCTGGCCCTGGTCCCGTCTGCAGCAGCTGGCTTCTCCTCTGTGTGGTCCTGGTATCTTCTCTCTGCTTCAGACAATCACTGGCTTGAGGACCGTATTTTTCGCCCTATAAGACGCACCTAGGTTTTAGAGGAGAGCAATAAGAAAAAAATATTTTCCAATACACCTCAGGTCAGACCAGCAATCAGAACCCCAATGTTAATCAGACCTCAGATCAGACCCCCAATGCCTCAGATCAGCCCCCATATCAGCCATCATGCCCCCATGTCAGCCATCAGCGCCCCATGTCAACCATCAGTCCCCCATGTCAGCCATCAGCCCCCCATGTCAGCCATCATGCCCCCCATGTCAGCCATCATGCCCCCCATGTCAGCCATCATGCCCCCCATGTCAGCCATCATGCCGCCATGTCAGCTATCAGCCCCCCATGTCAGCCATCAGCCCCCCATGTCAGCCATCATGCCCCCATGTCAGCCATCAGCCCCCATGTCACATTTAACCCCCTCAATGTCACATTTCTCACCCCTCCCTGTCAAATCACCTGTGTCACATCTCCCCCTCCATCCATGTTGTCACATTTCTCCCCCTCCATCCATGTTGTCACATTTCTCCCCCCTCCATCCATGTTGTCACATTTCTCCCCCTCCATCTTGTCACATTTCTCCCCCTCCATCCATGTTGTCACATTTCTCCCCCCCCTCCATCCATGTTGTCACATTTCTCCCCCCATCCATGTTCTCACCTTTCTCCCCCCCAGCCCCCTCCATCCATGTTGTCACATTTCTCTCCCCCATCCATGTTGTCACATTTCTCCCCCCCGGCCCCCTCCATCCATGTTGTCACATTTCTCCCCCCCACCCCGTCCCTCTCCATCCATGTTGATGTCACATTTCTCCCCCCCTCCCCCATCCAGGTTGTCACATTTCTCCCCCCCATCCATGTTGTCACATTTCTCCCCCCCCCCATCCATGTTGTCACATTTCTCCCCCCCTGGCCCCCTTTATCCATGTTGTCACATTTCTCCCCCCTGGCCCCCTCCATGATCCATATTGTCACATTTCTCCCCACCGGCCCCATCCATATTGTCACATTTCACCCCCCCTGGCCCCCTCCATCCATGTTGATGTTGTCACATTTCTCCCCCCATCCATGTTGTCACATTTCTCCCCTCCTGGCCCCCTCCATCCATGTTGTCACTACCCTAACACGACCTGACCTGTCCTGACTCCTGCTGTCTGTTTCTGTCTGCGACTCTTCAATCTTGCTGATGGCTGTGTGAGTCAGACACAACACAGTCAGTCAGCTCGCCTCTAGACAGTCCCTGGCTGCTTCCCGCTGCCGCGGCGCCTCTCACTCAACAGTCACGCCCCCGTGGCCTGAGCCATGTGACCGTGTTGCCATGAATCGGAGCAGCCGGCACACACAGGCTGGGGGCAGGCGGAGGGGCGGTGGCGGCGCTGCGGCAGTAGTAAGTGATTAAAAAAAAAAAAGGTCATTTGTTGCTGCGTGCGGGGGATTTGAGTGAGTGAGCAGCTGCTGAAGCCGGGTTTTGAAACTGATTTATGTTATGCTGCAGGTAAGTACCGGGTCGGGATTCCTGCTTCTCACCGGTCCTGCGAACCTGCTGTAATTTTGGCCATCTAGTCTGCCCAATATACTGAATCCTATGAATAGCCCCTGGCCCTATCTTATATGAAGGATGGCCTTATGCCTATCCCATGCATGCTTAAACTCCATCACTGTATTTGCAGCTACCAGTTTACTATACTAACTGCACAATATCGAAGAATCCTCATTTTGTTGAACAGCAACCCCCCCCACCCCACCCATACACATGCAAGCTTGACTTGGCTGAGCATGCATATGTTCTGAATGGGGAGGGGAGAGTAAGCCACTGCCAGACACTGATGCCAGCGAATTAGAGAAATCTAATATGCCCAATCGTACGTTCCCACATAGCCATTAAAGTGGACCTGTCTGCTCTCTTAACGTCTGTTTCAGTAACTCCATGTAATAATGCTTTTGGAACATCTCTCTTTATAACTCTATATTGTGACATCCCTTTAATTCCTGCTAGAGGTTTATGAGGTGTCCCTACTGGCTGCATTGATTTGACAGTGTCAGACTATGCAGGGACACACCCTTAGGCTCCATTCACCCGTCCGCAAAATGGGTCTGCATCCTTTCCGCAATTTTGCGGAATGGGTGCGGACCCATTCATTCTCTATGGGGACGGAATGGATGTGGACAGCACACAGTGTGCTGTCTGCAGCCGCAATTGCGGAGCGCGGCTCCGATTTTGGGACCGCAGCTCCGCAAAAAGATAGAGCATGTCCTATTCTTGTCCGCAGCTTGCGGACAAGAATAGGCATTTCAATGGGGGTGCCGGGCTGGTGTGTTGTGGACCCGCAATTTGCGGGTCCGCAACACACCACGGACGTGTGAATGCAGCCTGCAGCCTTACACAGTCTGATACTGGCAGCAATAATTGGCCAGTGTCAAACGATGCAGGGACACACACCCAGTTGAACCTTTATTCAAACATTTCTAGTAGGAATAATAGAGAAATGGCACAACAAAGAGTCATAAGAATAAATGCTCCAGAATTATTATTTCATGTGGAAAACAATGATTTATGAAAACAGACATGTCAGTGGTGACAGGCCCTCTTTAAATGGTCAGCCTGTCCCATCGAAATTGGTGGACATTTATGTAATGCGTAAGAACAACTTTACCCACTCCTGTCAGTGTCGTCATTTCTCATTATCATACCCAATGAACTTGAGACCCCTGAACTGTGACATCATTGCCTGAAATGTCCAGGAAGGGCTGTAGTGAAGCTATTACCTCATTTGAGGATCACATGTTCTTGAGCAGGTTCTTCACTTAAATGTGGTTAGGAAAATCAACTTTTCATAATTTCCATCATCGTGGTTTAATAATATGCCATCAAGCACGTGTACTGGTGTTTTCTTTTTATAGTCACTGCAAGCAAGGTCTGGAGAAAATCTAATATGAGCAAAAATACAAAATAAAGCAGAATGCCATAAATATGTCATTTTTTAGGCTGCACTCTTCTGACCAGTAAATAACACCAGGATTTTGTGTGATGCTTTATGGTGTGTGCAACTCTCTGCCCTTATATTGCAAATCTCAGAAACAGTCTAACGCCGTGATATTCGGAACAGCCAGTGAAAGCTGTTAAAACTGAAATGAAAACCATCACCTACACAAAGTATGCTTCCCTAAGTTCTAGTTAGGAATAATGGCGCGCTTTCTATATGTTGAATAAATCACCGGGATGTCAAATGACCCCTCGCGCTTATCTTAAGGAGGAAATGTAATGATATTTGCTATGTTTATTGTGTAGTTAAAGACAGATCTGTTCATTGGAAAGTTAGACATAGCATCAGTGAAAATGTCCTTCCAACTGTGAGGAAAGAGGCAACTGAAATAGATTTTTTTAGCCGATATTAACCACTTAAGGACCTGCGCCGTACATGTAATGCGCAGATGTCCGTGACTTAAGGATCCGATCCGTGGAAGGGGTCCGTCAGTCATTGATAGCCGGACCCCTGCTGCATGCGCCGGCATCGGTGAAATCATAGATGCCGGCGCATTAACCCTTGATGTGCCGCGGTCAGCGCTAACCGCGGCACGTGCGATGTGTGGAGGGAGGGAGTGAACAGCCATCTGGTCCCCGCGCTGCTGTGACGGGGACCCCAGAGCAGGGAAGGCAGCCCGATGCCTTCCTTAGGCATCGTGGCTGTCTTCCGGGAGAGCCTGTGAAATCCAGCCCTCTGGATCTCACAGGCAAACAGGCTGTTAGTGTATTAAAGTCTGTAATACACTTACAGCCAATGCATCACAATACATAAGTATTGTGATTCATTGTAAAGGGGATCGGACCCCCAAAAGTTGATGTCCCAGAGTGGGACAAAAAATAAAGTGTAAAAAAATGTTAAAAAAAATAAAGTTTTACACAAAAAATTGAAAGTTTCAAGTAAAAAAAAATAATAAGCGTCCTTTTCCCAAAATAAAGTAAAAAAATGTAGGGAAAAAATAGGGAAAAAAAGAAAAGTTGACTTATTAGATATCGCCGTGTCCGTATCGACCGGATTTATAAAAATATCACATGACAACCCCTCAAATGAATTTTTTTTTTGTCACCTTACATCACAAAAAGTGCAACACCAAGCGATCAAAAAGGCATATGCCCCCCAAAATAGTACCAATCTAACCATCACCTCATCCTGCAAAAAATGATACCCTACCTAAGACAATCACCCAAAAAATAAAAATAAACTATGAGTCTCAGACTATGGAGACACTAAAACATATTTTTTGGGGTTTCAAAAATTCTGTTATTGTGTAAAACTTAAGTAAATAAAAAAAAGTTGACATATTAGGTATTGCCACGTCGGTAACGGTATACCTTACATCACAAAAAGTGTAATAGCAAGCGATCAAAAAGTCATATGCACTGGTGTTGAGCGAGCATGCTCGGCCGAACTGCTGTTTGGCTCGAGCATCGCTATGCTCGGCACATGGTGGTACATGGCCGAGTACCGCATGTGCTCGAGTCTCCTCCCTGCACGTTTGGTTACTGTAGCCTTGTTGGTTACTGCCATTACAGTGATTGGCTGGCCGGAACACGTGATCAGGTGCTATATAACACCCGATGGTGCGTGTTCGGCTCATTATTAGTCAGGGAGAGCTGCGCTTAGGAAGGGACAGATAGTGTAGGGAGTGTAATCGCAATCTATTTAGTTGAAAAACATTTCAAAGATCCAAAAGTCCTTTTAAGGACTATTGTGTGTGGTGGCAGCAATATAATATAGCCATAAATTTATTTATTTTCCATACTTTTTCTATAGAGGGTGTCTGCAGTGACTTGTGACATCTGTGCAAAACCTTGTGTGTGTCAGGGCCAGAGATAGAAAAAATATAAGTGAAAACTAGTATATTTTTTTCCATACTTTTACGTACTTTTCCTATAGAAGGGTGTCTGCAGTGCATTTGGCCAGGGACGCTATATTTCCCTGATGGCACACTGGGTGAATGTTGTGGAGGCAGGGAGAGAGTCGTACCCTGGGATGGCACAGATGCTACCGACGCCGAGGATTACGGGCCCTACGTCAATCAGGGTTTCCGCCAGCACCTACGTCAGTGGCTCCAACCCCCACTTCTCCTCCTCCGCCTCCTACTCCACTTCCACCTCCGAATTATCCGCATGCAGCACCAGTCAACCATCAGCCAGTAGCTGGAAGCAGTGTAGCACTGCAGTGGGGAAGCGTCAACAGGCTGTGTTGAGGCTGATATGCTTAGAAGGCAAAAAGCACACCGCCGCAGAGCTGTTACAGGAGATAAGAGACCAGACTGAGCTGTGGCTCTCGCCGCTAAACCTACAACCAGGCACGGTTGTGTGTGATAATGGCCGTAACTTGGTGGCGGCTTTGGAGCTCGGCAAGCTCACACAAATCCCATGCCTAGCCCACGTCTTAAACTTAGTGGTTCAGCGGTTTCTCAAAACCTACCCCAATTTGCCTGAGCTACTGGTGAAGGTACGCCACGTGTGTGCAAATTTCCCAAGTCATTGACAGCTTCAGCCGGTCTGTCAACGCTGCAGCAGCGCTTGAAATTGCCAGCTCAACAGCTGTTTTGCAATGTGAGCATGCGCTGGAACTCCACGTTCCACATGTTGGCCAGGCTTTGTGAGCAGCAGAGGGCAGTAGTGGAATACCAGCTGCTACATGGTCGTCGCATTTCCAGTCAACGTCCGCTAATCAGACGCAAGGAGTGGGCATGCATGTCTGACCTCTGTGAGGTTTTAAGAAACTTTGAGGAATCAACACAGATGGTGAGCGGCGATAACGCTATTATCAGCGTAACCATCCCAACTCTATGTCTACTCAAACGATCGCTGCTCACAATAAGGATGGCGCTTTGCATGTGGAAGAGGTTGAAATTGGGGAAGAAGACATTGCACAGGGTGATAGCCAGACTACCCTCCGTCCGTCTTCTCAGCGCGAATTGGACGATGAAGAGGAGGACGAGCAGGAGACGGTTGCCTCTGCTACAGAGGGTAGTACCCATGGAAGTTTAATTCCATCTATTCAGCGTGGGTGCGCAGAAGAGGAGGAGGAGGATGAGGAGATGGAAAGTCATCCTCCTGATGACGACAGTGAAGTCTTGCCTGTTGGTATTCTGGAACACATGGGTGACTTCATGTTAGGCTGCCTTTCCCACAACCCACGCGTTATACGCATTTTAGACAACACGGATTACTGGGTTCACCCTTCTTGACCCCCGTTACAAAGAGAACTTCTCATCTCTCATTCCTCAGGTGGAGAGGATGAGCAAAACGGTGCAATACCAGAAGGTCCTTGTTGAAAAATTGCTCTGACAACGCTGTCGGCAGAGTCCGTACTTCCTTGGGCAACTGAGGGGAGACAAGGTGAACACACAGCAGTTCCAACAGAGGCAGGGAAACACTCTCCAAGGCCTGGGACAGTTTAATGACACCCCGCCAGCACCCTCACCCTGGTGATAAGCCTAGTGTCACAAGGAGGGAAATGTTTCGAAGATGGTGAAGGAGTACGTAGCAGACCGTGTCAGCGTCCTCAGTGATCCTTCAGTGCCTTACAACTACTGGGTGTCCAAGCTGGACACGTGGCACGAACTGCCGCTCTACGCCTTGGAGGTGCTGGCCTGCCCTGCCGCCAGCGTTTTGTCTGAGCGGGTATTTAGTGCTGCTGGTGGCATTATAACAGATAAGCGTATCCGCCTGTCAACTGAAAATGCTGACAGGTTGACTATTATAAAAATGAACAAGGCCTGGATTGACCCTGACTTCTCGACTCCACCAGAGGAAAGCGGATGAACAAAGGCAGTTTAAACGTGTTGTTTAATATACTCAATACACTGTATTCCCATGCACCCCTTCCACCACAAAAAGGTTATATGGTTAAATCTTCCTTTTTTCATCCTCCTCCTCCTCTTCCATCATATCAACATGCTTATTCGTCGCATATAATGCCCTCGCATATAATTTTTTACAGGGTCAGCTCACCTGCAGGCCCTCACATATAATTTTTTGAGGGTCAGCTCACCTGCATGCCCTCGCATATAATGTTTTACAGGGTCAGCTCACCAGCAGGCCCTCGCATATAATGTTTTACAGGGTCAGCTCACCTGTAGGCCCTCGCATATAATGTTTTACAGGGTCAGCTCACCTGCAGGTCCTTGCATATAATGTTTTACAGGGTCAGCTCACATGCAGGCCCTTGCATATAATGTTTTACAGGGTCAGCTCAACTGCAGGCCCTCACATATAATGTTTTACAGGGTCAACTTCTTGTGGAACACCTAAAGGGTTAATAAAGTTTGTAAAATCAGTTTTGAATACCTTGAGGGGTGCAGTTTCTAAAATGGGTGTCGGGTGGTTTCTATTATGTAAGCCTCACAAAGTGACTTCAGACCTGAACTGGTCCTTAAAAAGTAGGTTTTGGAAATTTTCTGAAAAATTTCAAGATTTGCTTCTAAACCTCTAAGCCTTGTAACGTCTCCAAAAAATAAAATGGCATTCACAAAATGATCCAAACATGAAATAACTATTTTTGGAGGTATTACTATCTATTATAAAAGTAGAGATATTGAAATTTGCAAATTTGAATTTTTTTTAAAATGTTTGGTAAATTTGGCAATTTTTCTTAAATAAAAATGAAATTTCTGAAATCAATTTTACCACTGTCATGAAGTACAATATGTGATGAGAAAACACAGACTCAGAATGGCCTGGATAAGTAAAAGTGTTTTAAAGTTATCACCAGATAAAGTGACACAAAGTGTCAGATTTGCAAAAAAAAGGCCTGGTCCTTAAGGTGAAATATGGCAGGGTCCTTAAGGGGTTAAAGATCATTTCTCCCTGGAATAAAATAAAAATAAAAAAATTATTCTAAGTCCTTTGGCGAACTGATCACTCCCTGGCCTCAAAAAGTTGTAAATCAGGGGGCAGAGCTTGGCAGCAGAGCGAGACACACATGCCGCTGTGAGCTCTGCTCTGCTCTGGGTCCGGTGGAACCGAGCTTAATCTGATCCTAATACAAGCCAGAAAATGGGCAAGACCCTGAGAGACAGGTCCAAAGACACCCTGGGACCGAACAAACCCGGCACCGGACACAGGGAAATGGACAAATTTGTCCGAAAGCAGAGCACGGCTGGGGGTAAACAAGCTTCCAAGATGGCGCCTAGAGCGGAAACCCCTGCAGCTTCGGAGATGTCCGCAGACTCCGACAGAGAAAGTGAACATGAGCCAGAGCAGAAGGGAGAGAACTTGCCAATATTGAGAAAGTTTATGAAGGACCTCTTGGCGAATACAATATCCCCTCTCCGCAAAGACCTGCAGGACTTCAAACGTGACCTCAGGCAAGTGAAAGAAAGAGTGGATGCGGTGGAAGGCCAACAAGAATCCATTATAACTTACAGTGCGGCAGTGGTTAGTAGCTTGGATAGAACCCAGGCACACATCAATCACCTGTATGAAATGGTGGAAAATCAAGATAACCGCGGGCGCCGCAACAACCTACGGCTGAAAGGCCTGCCAGAAGCAATAGGGCCTGAGGCTCTGCGTGGAGCGGTGACTGAACTTTTCACAACGCTGTAGGCCCCGACTCAGTGGGAGACCTCACCATGGACAGAGTGCATAGGGCCTTGCGCCCTCCCCTGAAACAAGGGGAACCCCCAAGGGACATGATATGCCGTTTATCCAGCTTCTTGTCTAAAGACCAGATAATGAGGGCGGCTAGAACCAAAAAATCTATCCCCTTCGGGGACGCAGGAGTGTTAATTTTTCAAGATCTATCTCCTATTACCCTTCAAAAGAGAAGGATGCTGAAGCCGCTCTTAGACGTCTTAAGGGGAAAGAACATCACTTACCGTTGGCTTCATCCCTTTGGACTACTGATAAATGCCCCAGGCCGAAAATTAACTGTGCGTTCACCAGCAGACATTCCTCTAGTATGTGACGTACTGGAAATCGCCTCCCTGGATATCCCTGATTGGAACTCGGCGAAAGCCCTGACGGACCTTCCAGACTTACCAGGGCTGGATCCGTGGATCCCTGTGGGTCGATTGAGGGACCGTCGCAGGGGGAGGAGGTCGGGAGATTCCCTGCCGACCAACCCAAGATTGGAAATAGAGTGATTTGTTACACTCCAGCTACTACCAAAAGTGGGACAACCCCTCGTTACAGGTGTTTCATCGGCTCGTTACGGTCTGGTTCGAGCTTTGGGTCCCGTAAGTTGCCCATTCACATGGACAGTTGAGAGTTAAGTCTCCTATGCATAATCTCACACGATAGTTTTTGGGCTAGTTTCCTTTTTTATAGCAGTAGTCGTACTGTTCTTGTTCGGCCTCTGTCAACTCGCTGCGGTAGCTGAGTACTTCATATTGTCTCATATGTTAGGTTTACAGCTTAGTTATCCCCATTTATGTCTATCTACTCGTTCTCCACAAACAGGACCCGGTAATTGGTCCTCTTCACCCCCTCTAGATGACCACGATAGCATTTAGGTCTTTAAATTGCAATGCTGGATTCATGCTATGGGTTACTAGTGCTTTAACAATGCTAGTCTTAAAGATGTTTATATGTTTTGTATGTATTACACCCTCCCTCCCCCTCCTCCCTCCCATTCTTCCTACTTATAGCACCGAAGGCTTAAGACAAGTTAGTCCTAACTATGATTGGCAGATAGCGGGTACCTTAGAATTTTTAGGGCTGAGATAAAACTATGTACCTATAATGTGAGGGGATTGAATGCACCACTCAAGCGAACTCAAATTTGTCAGCTTCTTAATAAACAGAAAGTGAGCATTGCATTTCTGCAGGAAACTCACTTTAAAAAGGAACATGTTCCGCGATTGTCACACATGACATATAACCAATGGTTTCATAGTACCTCCCCTTCTGGGGCCTCGAAAGGAGTTTCAATAGCAATCCATAAAAACACTCCGCTGGTGGTGCATTCAACCCTTCAAGATGATGAGGGGCGTTACTTGTTTCTGAAAGGGACCTTGTGCACTCAGAAAGTAACCTATATACTCCTAATGTGGCACAGGCGGTCTGGTTGGAAAATACCTTAGCAACGCTACAGAACTTTGCTGAAGGTATTATAATAGTAGGTGGAGATATTAATGTAGCCTTAAACTCTCTATAGACACATCGACAGGCTCCTCCTCGCTGTCACAGATTACTATCAGACGGATAAAGAAAAAATTAGCAGAGTTAGGCTTAGTCGATATATGGAGAGCTATGAACCCAACATCAAGAGACTACACATACTATTCAGTGGCACATGTCTCATATCAACGCTTGGACTATCTGTTTGTCCCCCCAAGGTTTTTAGGTGAATGCTCCCAGGCTTCAATAGGCAACATATTACTATCAGATCACACTCCTGTGTATTTAACTATTAAAGTTAAATCCCTCCCTAAAACGCACTTTACATGGAGATTGGATGAAACTCTGCTGGGTACGCAAGAGGACATCATCACTATACAAAATCACATTGAAGAGTACTTCAGTCTCAATGAGACGGAGGATATGTCTCCGGGTCTGGTCTTGGAAGCGCATAAAGCGGTAGTGAGAGGACATTTTATTGCCCTGAACTCACATATCAAAAAAAAGAGGGAAGCCTTAATTGTGTCATTACAGGATCAAATACAAAAACTGGAACTACTACACAAAAAGCAGGTTTCCCCTGAAGTGCTAGATAGCTTAAACAGACTGAGGGCTGAGCTAAAGAACATACTGAATACCCGTGTAGCCAAACTATATTTATCAGCGAAATTTAAATATTATGCACATGGGGACAAAGCATTGAAGTTCATGATGTCCAGTCTAAAAAAACGTAAAGTTAAATCATACATACATTCTATCAAGGATCCATCCGCTTAGTCACTTATGTCCACAGACCTTATAGCAAAACAATTTTGCATTTTCTATAGTTCTCTTTACAATCTTAGGGAACGGGGCAATCCGGAGGAAAACTAAATAAGATCAGAGAAAATAGAGAGATGGCTATCCCAGTTACAGCTCCCAGTTATCTCCCAAGATCAGGCTTCGTCCCTTGCTAAACCATTCACGCTGCAAGAACTAAATAAAGCTTTAAGAACGGTCCCCCAAACATAAATGCCCTGGACCCGATTTTACTACCTTAAATGCTCAAAGTGTATAATGAGGTATATAATGGTAACTCACTCCCGCCACAAATGTTAGCGGCCCTGATTACCATTCTGCCGAAAGAGGGCAAAGATCCTTCTTCCTGTGCCAGCTACAGACCCATCTCGTTATTGAATGCGGATATAAACCTGTATGCTAAAATGCTGGCACTCAGGTTGCAACCCTTTTTGCCCCGGCTTATCAACGCGGAACAGGTGGGTTTTGTGGCTGGCAGGGAGGGACGAATGAATACCACTCGGCTAGCAAATCTCATACACCATGGCAGGGAGAAATCCATTCCTTTAGTTCTTTTGGGGACTGACGCAGAGAAAGCGTTCGATCGCATTGATTGGCTTTTTATGCAACTAGCTCTGGCAAAGTTTGGGATACCATCCCAGTTTATAAGAGCTATAATGGCTATGTACGAATCCCCTACAGCTAGAGTAATGGTAAATGGTACTCTATCTCCCGGCTTTACAATAGGTAATGGTACAAGGCAGGGGTGCCCCTTGTCCCCCCTGCTCTTTATCCTGGTGGTGGAGTGCCTATTTCAGGCGATTCAGGGCTTAAAAACGGGAAACACCTACCACCAACTTGCGGCATTTGCTGACGATCTCTTGGTTTTTATAACAAATCCTGTAGAAGCGTTCCCAGCTATTCAGGAACTGTTCCAGAGGTTTGGGGATTTTTCAAATTTTCTTAGCAATCCCACAAAATCCCAAGTTCTAAATGTCACGACTAACCATGACACACAATTGATCTTAGAATCACAACATAAGTATATCTGGTCAACGCGATCAATTAAATTCTTAGGGGTAAACATAACTTCAGATCCCAACGACTTATATGAAGAAAACTTCCGAAACCTACCCAAGAATATTACAGCCAGCATAGACTCATGGAGTATCCCCTTCACTTCTTGGTTCGGAAGACGCACATTGATTAAGTCCATCTTAGTCCCCAAAATACTGTATCACATGTCGGCGCTACCCATTCATTTACCAAAAGCCTTCTTCGCACAATTGAAGCAAGGCTTTTCTAGATTCCTCTGGAAAAACTCAAGCCCACGTCTCCCTCACTCAACAATGATACAACTAAATAGGCTGGGAGGGATAGGCCTACCTGACATGACAATATATTATAAGGCAATACAGGGGATGAGGTGTTTAGAATGGATCAGGTGTTCAGAAAATAGACTAGACATCTTAGCGGAATCAGGAGATGTGAGACCTCCTCTGAGGACCTTCCTACTTTCACCACCTAGTGATATGTCTCAGCAGATCAGACCTCTTAGCAACATGATGAAAAACACCATGAGATTATGGCACTCTGATCTAGCTAGAATATTACTCTCAAATCATGAAGTATCGCCCGTGCTTCAGGTGAGAGATATCCTATGGGGTTCTGGGGGGGCCTTCAGCTCCACTCTGCCAGAGGACATCATAGATATGTCCCTTCTGGTGGTTGACCTGTTGGACCCTGCGGGATTTCTCTTAAAAGGATGGGATATCCATCCTAAACTGCAATCACTATCTTTTATTCATAAGCTGCGCATTAAACACTACCTAGGGAAGAAAAAAGCTTCACTGAATGCCTCTAAGACTCAATTCGAAAAAATGA
The DNA here is from genome assembly GCF_905171765.1 of Bufo bufo. Lineage (NCBI taxonomy): Eukaryota > Metazoa > Chordata > Amphibia > Anura > Bufonidae > Bufo > Bufo bufo. The sequence goes on from NC_053391.1 coordinate 472,157,859, forward strand.
TCCTTGCAAGGGTCCCCCCCCCCCCTGAAAAAAAAGTGGCACAATTGTGCTCAATGCTGGTTTCCCAGGCCAGACCCGACACATATAGCTTCATCCGTATATGGGAAAAAGACCTTGATGTCCAATTTACAAATAGGAAAATTTCACAACTCTGCTCTAATGCACCCAAGGTGTCTAGATGGGTAAAGCTTCAGGAAAACTTTTATAAGGTGATCACCAGGTGGTACTATACACCTAAAAAGCTACATCTCATATATCCAGAATGTGACCCGAAGTGTTGGAGGTGCTGAAGGTTCACTGTTGCACATCTGGTGGTCATGTCCTGCTATCTTTGCGTACTGGCAACAAGTCTGTTCAGTATGCTCAAAGATGAGCAATGTACAGATCTTACCTACAGAAAAAAGGTGCTTATTGGGTTTATTGGGAGATATCAAAGGTAATAGACAAGTCACATCTCTGTTAGGCCAACTCTTTGCGGCTGCTAGAGTTTTGATTGCGTATAACTGGAAAAGTCGTAAGGCCCCCTCTGTTTCCCAATGGATAACGAAGTGTGACGCCATATATAGATTGGAGTAGATCGCAGGGTGGGAATCCAAGAGGTCTCACCTGTTCGAAGCTACCTGATCTCCATGGAAAAATACAGAGGGTTCTCCCCTTAGCGTCTAATAGGGCTCGGTCACAGATAACATTTTCTCTAGTAGGAAGTCGTCGTCCCCTCCTCCCCTACCTCTTCCCCCCCCCCTCCCCTCCTCCCTCAATGTAGGTACTTAAATTTAATTGCAGACAAACTATGCAATATATGTAAAGTGTACCCTCTTGTAGGGAATATTGTATTTTATGTATTTTTCTGCTCATCATTCAGAATAAAGTACTTTTCAAAACCCCAAAAAAATGAATAAAAAAAAAAGTTGTAAATCAGATCTTTAAGCCTTTTTTGGTTTATGTGTGCAAAAAAATTGCAACATTTTGTATTTTTACTCCACTTACTCCAGTTTTGAAAAGTGGGTTTATCAAGTAAAACCGAGCGCTGTGTCTGCAGAGCAGGAAGCGCTGTGCGCTTCCTGTTCCGGCCCGGCGGTCATGTGACCGCCGTGACCGGAGAGTGCAGGAGCTGTGTGAGGTCTCTCAGAGACCTCGATCAGCCCTGCTGTGAGGCTGTACAGCGCTGGATTGCTGCTGTACAGCCTCTCTAGGGGTGCATTTGTCCTGTAACTGGGGCTACTATGTCAGCCCCAGTTATAGGAGAAATCAACAGTGTAAAAAAAAATAAAAAGTGAAGTAAATGTCCCCCAGAGGTCTTGTATGACCTTATGGGGGACGAAAAGTGTAAAATAAACTAAAAATAAAATAAAGGGTTGAAAAAATAAAATAAAAAAAAGTTTCACATGTAAAAAAAAAAAAAATCCCAAGTAAGGAATAAAAAAAAAAAATTAAAAATAGAAAAAATAAAATAGACATATTTAGTATTGCCGCGTCCGTAAAAACCAGCTCTATAAAAATATCACATGACCTAACCCCTCGGGTGAACACCGTAAAAAATAAATTAAAAAAACGTCAAAACAAGCAATTTTTGTCACCTTGCATCACAAAAGGTGCAACACCAAGTGATCAAAAACGCGTATGTCCCACAAAATAGTACCAATAAAACCGTCACCTCATCCCGCAAAAAATGAGCCCCTACATAAGAAAATCTCTCAAAAAATAAAAAAACTATAGCTCTTAGAACATGGAGACACTAAAACATCATTTTTTGGGTTTCAAAAATGCTATTATTGTGTTAAAGTGAAACAAATAAAAAAAAGTATACATATTAGGTATTGCCGCGTCCGTAAAAACCAGCTCTATAAAAATATCACATGACCTAACCCCTCGGGTGAACACCGTAAAAAAATAAATAAAAAAAAACTGTGTCAAAACAAGCAATTTTTGTCACCTTGCATCACAAAAGGTGCAACACCAAGTGATCAAAAACGCGTATGTCCCACAAAATAGTACCAATAAAACCGTCACCGCATCCCGCAAAAAATGAGCCCCGACATAAGAAAATCTCTCAAAAAATAAAAAAACTATAGCTCTTAGAACATGGAGACACTAAAACATCATTTTTTGGGTTTCAAAAATGCTATTATTGTGTTGAAGTGAAACAAATAAAAAAAAGTATACATATTAGGTATTGCCGCGTCCGTAAAATAACAGCTCTATAAAAATATCACATGACCTAACCCCTCGGGTGAACACCGTAAAAAAAAAAAAAAAAAAACTGTGTCAAAACAAGCAATTTTTGTCACCTTGCATCACAAAAGGTGCAACACCAAGTGATCAAAAACGCGTATGTCCCACAAAATAGTACCAATAAAACCGTCACCTCATCCCGCAAAAAATGAGCCCCTACATAAGAAAATCTCTCAAAAAATAAAAAAACTATAGCTCTCAGAACATGGACACATTAAAACATAATTTTTTGGTTTCAAAAATGCTATTATTGTGTAAAACTTTAATAAATGAGAAAAAGTATACATATTAGGTATCGCCACGTCCGTAACAATCTGCTCTATAAAAATGTCACTTGACTGAACCCCTCAGGTGAACGCTGTAAAAATAAATAAATAGAAACTGTGCTAAAACAACCAATTTTTTGGTCACCTTGCCCCATAAAGTGTTATAATGAATGATCAAAAAATCATATGTACCCAAAAATAGTACTAATAAAACTGGCACCTTATGCCCTAGTTTCCAAAATGGGGTCACTTCTTGGGAGTTTCTACTGTAAGGGTGCATCAGGGGGCTTCAAATGGGACATGGCATCTAAAAACCATGTGGAGTTCCTTATCTTCTGCGCCCTGCCGTGTGCCCATACAGCAGTTTACGACCACATGTGGGGTGTTTCTGTAAACCGCAGAATCTGGGTAATAAATATTGAGTTTTGTTTGGCTGTTAACCATCGATGTGTTAAAGAAAAAAATTGATTAAAATGGAAAATCTGCCAAAAAAGTGAAATTTAAAAATTTGATCTCCATTTTCCTTTAATTCTTGTGGAACGCCTAAAGGGTTAACAAAGTTTGTAAAATCGGTTTTGAATACCTTGAGGGGTTTAGTTTCTACAATGGGGCAAGGTGATCCACTATGTAGGCCCCACAAAGTGACTTCAGACCTGAACTGGTCCTTATAAAGTGGGTTTTGGCAATTTTCTTAAAAATTTGAAGAATTGCTTCTAAATTTCTAAGCCTTCTAACGTCCTAAAAAAATAAAATGACATTTCCAAAATGATGCCAACATAAAGTAGACATATGGGGAATGTTAAATAATAAATATTTTATGAGGTATCACTTTCTGTTTTAAAAGCAGAGAAATTGAAATTTAGAAAATTGCGAATTTTTCAAATTTTTGGGTAAATTTGGGATTTTTTCATAAATAAAGGTGAAATATTTTGACTCAAATTTATGACTATCATGAAGTACAATGTGTCACGAGAAAACAATCTCTGAATGACTTGGATAAATAAAGGCGTTCCAAAGTTATTACCACATAAAGTGAGATATGTCAGTTTTGCAAAATTTGGCCTGGTCAGGAAGGGGGCAAATGGCCCAGATGGGAAGTGGTTAAAGATGTTACATTATCAAATATTGTGAAACATTTGATACATTTTGCCCAAATTACAGCAACAATTCACTAACTTTAGGGCATTTTTTTCTCTGTCCCCTGCAGCAAAAAAAAAAAAAAACTCACCTGCTCCGCACCACTCCATTCCCTGGCTTTGCTCAGCAGTCATCCGATCCCAGCCTGTAAGCTTCCGGATGGACCGCTTTGGTGACACGTCATGGCTGAAGCCAGTCATTGGCTGCAGTGGTGCACATAACACGGGTCCTTCAGAAATTTACAGGCAGGGACCAGAAGACGCTTAAAGAAACCAGAGTGCTGGAAGGGAGTGGCAGGAAGCAGATGAATATGATTTAGCAACAGGTTCAACACGCTGTGGGGGACAATATTTATACAGCACTGCAGAATATACTGATAACAAAAACTAAAATGTGAAAGACTGTGGTGGCAATTCAGCAAACATATACTGTACATTACTTACTATGCAGGCCCTGGGGTCTTAATGCTGGAGTTGTTTTCAGTGTATGGAAACCCATGCTGCCAAAGCATCTCCAGTGCCATCAGCGTAAAGGGGTATTCCAGAACTTTGAAAATGATGCTCTTTAGGATAGGTCATCAACATTAGATTGGTTGGGGTCGTTGACGTTTAGCTGTTTGAAGGGACTGCAGCATTCAGGAAAGTGCTGTAGCCTCTTCATTGTATACCAGACACAGCATTGTACATTATGCACATGGTTTTGCAGCTCAATCCCATTCACTTGTATTAGACTGAGCTGCAGAAAGGTCATGTGTCCAATGAATGGGATGTCACAGATTGGATGAAGTGGTACGTCAATAATTTTATACACAGTATCAATAACACACAGTGACCCTGATCTGGCCCTGAGCGCAATGGAAACAGCGGTACTCACAGAGGTGTGCTTGTGAATATGCTTGGCAAGGAGTATAGCAAATAGTTTTGGAGACTTCTTCAAGTAGGATTGGCACAATGGAATACTTATACAGATGGATAACAGATACAAACTAGTTATAAATAAATGTATAAACAGTAAAACAAGTGAGCATTTATCAAGTGGGGAATTTGTAAAGTCACTTTTGCAGGACTCTGTGTTGCCACAATTTGTGACAAATGTGACACACTATTTAATACATTTGGTGCATCTTTAAGTCTAATACATCTGTCTTCAGATGTTACTCCACTTTTTATGGACCTCTTTACTCACAATTTTGCAGGGCTAGATTGACCCCCCCCATAATGTAATCTAAATGGTAACCTATGTCCTTGTTGTTAACAAGCAGAGGTGGCTTCTTAGCAAAGTATTCTACTATTAGGAAGATAACACATACTTTCAAAGAAAAACATGCCATCTTCACCCTGGTATAAGGTACAATTATATAATTAGACAGGGTGGCCAAGCAGGTGCTGACAAGGGTTGGAGAGTACAAGACCGTAGTTAAAGCTTGCTCTCAGGAAATTATATATAATTGGGGACCTTCAGAAGCAATCTCTTAGATAGTCTGTGCAGATGTTTTTGTGTGGTCAGTGAAACCACTACGACATATTTCGTCTACTCGAAACAAGAGTAATCATTGTTTTACACTGTGAAGCAGGCATATATTTTCTGGAGGGGCCTAATAGTAAAATAAAAATTAGGCTACTTTTGTGCCTAATGATGTGGGTGCTAAATCAGTCACCCAAGCTCATTGGCAGCTGACCACAACCCATTCTGCACCCTTGGAGCCAAGAGCAGAATAAGGACAATACTTGCGGGAGACAAGGTTCAGTGACAGGTCCACTACCATCTGACCCTGCCCTCCCCATTTCTGTATACCCAGCGATCAATCAGGGCTGTCTATACAGATCAGGAAGTGGAAGTGGCTCCCAGCAATCATGTGAGGTAATTAGCAGACCCAGATTAGCCGTGTAGTGAGGCTCAGCATTCTGCTAAAACCTTCTGAGACTGTATTCTCCTTGTAACCCCAATTACAAAAGAAATCCTAAAAAAATTATATAATGTAATGCCCTGCAAAGGAATGGAGCACAAAGTGTAAAATAAAAACAGACAAAATAAAAAAAAATTTAAAAAACAAAAAACACCCACACTGGAGCTTCCTGCCCAGCCCAGGTGAATATAATCTTTGTGCTATTAAATTTTTTTAAAAATGTGAAATTTTACTTTTTACCCATTTTTTTGCATTTTCCAGATATAAAAAAAGCAACAATCCCA